>NC_083314.1:57188029-57488029 GCF_963455315.2 Globicephala melas | reverse complement strand
ATGGACTCCAGTTAATTTTTTTTAATTGAAATATAATTGATTTACAATGTTGTGTTAGTTTCTGATGTATAGCAAAGTGATTGTTATACATGTATATATGTATTCTTTTTCATAATCTTTTCCATTATGGTTTATTACAGGATATTACATTTCCCTGTGCTATATAGTAGGACCTTGTTGTTTATCTATTTTATATATAGTAGTTTTTATCTGCTAATTCAAGTTAATTTTTTAATATGGGAAGTTCTGACATGTCCTATAATTTTAGATACAGCAGCTCATATCTGATATTCAGCTTCCTTCACTAATCAGGGAGGTCAGGGAGGAACCAGTGCCCATTGTTTAGAGATGGAGTGATACAGTACACAATCATGTATGTGCTCACCACTTTGTGCTCAATGACTAGAGTCACAAGAACAGACAGATACATTGCTCTTAGGGATCTGATTTTACCAAATGCTGCACAATTTTTCATAAATTTCCGAAAAACAAAGTATAATACAATCTTCTCTCAGTTTACATGCTAGTTTTATTCTGAGAAAATTCCATGTGTTACCTGAATTCTTGTTTATATGTAAAACAGAATTAGGCTCCAGTTCAGATAACTTCATCTACATGGATGTGTAGCAAAAGATTAGAAAATTATGCAGGATGCAGGGTAGTTGTTCAGTGTACAGAACTCTCCCCAAAATTCAGGATGGTTAACATTCCTGATTCTGCAGTCTCTGTGAAACATCTTCATGAATTTCCAAATTGCACTCCCTTGACAACCAGTGCCCTAGTGTAATATCAGTGACTATGTAACATATATGTCCTAATTTCCCTTTTTTGTTTAAATATTTGGTTGTTGTTGTTTTGCTTGTTTTTATCTGCTGAAGAGAACGTTTAAACTGTAATCCTCTAGTAAGACAGAGGTCATGTATTAATTTAATGTTTTCTCCAGAAAGATAGATTCTGTGGATTTTAGAAGTAGTAAATTCTTTATTCCATTCAATTTAGCCAACATTTGCTAAGCTAGGTACCATACAAGTCTGGGCTATGGCTTCTGCTCTCACATGGCTGGCTAATAGCCCATCAGGAAAGTCAGTGTGACAAGGAGTGTGTGGAGAATTTGAGAAATGATAAAGCCTTGTAGAGGATTGAGGGAAGGTCAGGGGAAATGACAGAGACTGTCACATTTGAGTTAGGTCTTAAGGAATAAGTGTAATTTTAATAGGATTTTAGGAGTGTACTACTTTGTAACAGAAAGTTGAATTTGACATGACCTTTCAAGTCATATTACTTATACAGACTTTGCAATGAATTACCAAATGCCAAGTATTTCTTGAGGTGATAAACTATCCCCCAGTTTCTACTTTTTTTCTTTTTGCTGTTAACTTTTTTATTGTTTGTCTTTACATCTTTGTATCTTGATCTTCCCAGCTGGTTTTTGAGGATAGAAACTGTGCCTTACACTTCACTGGATCGCCCACAGTGCTGAGCACAGAGTAGCCACTCAGTGAATATTGGAACTTAGATATTGTCAAAATAATTTATGTAGGAATGAAGGGATTATTCTTAGTTGGGAAAATTTTCAGTTTATTTTCCTATTAGCATTTCCTAGGAAAAGTGAAGTCAAGATGTTAATAATTGGGACAGTAGGAGGACAGCCTAGCCTCCACCAATCTTGGCACGCTGAGTAGGCCCCAGGTGTACTCTGTCTCAGTTTGTAGAACCATGTTGTTTTTCTCCTAGTCTCTTTCCTTAGATAAGAGAAAATTTGGAAAACTAATATCTGCTCTGGAATTTTATAGAAATTGCCACTCAGGAGGTCTCTTTATGAATATTCATGTCTCATTCAGGTCTAATTTGGACAAGATGTTCTTTCTCACTTTGGAGTCAGTTGACAAGTAAGAATTATAGATATATTTTTTAATAGTTTAGATAAATTTGATAATATTTGTAAAGTATGTTATAAACTGGAAAGCATTACAGAAATTCTTCTGCTGCTGCTATTATTAAGATTGAGGGAAGGGGCTTCCCTGGTGGCACAGTGGTTGAGAGTCCGCCTGCCGATGCAGGGGACACGGGTTCGTGCCCTGGTCCGGGAGGATCCCACATGCTGTGGAACCGCTGGACCCATGAGCCATGGCCGCTGAGCCTGCGCGTCCGGAGCCTGTGCTCCGCAACGGGAGAGGCCACAGCAGTGAGAGGCCCGCGTACCGCCAAAAAAAAAAAAAACGAAAACAAACAAAAAAAAGATTGAGGGAGGAATATAATCATAGCAAGGAGGAGCAAAATAGTTCTATAATTACTTTTAGGGTCTGAGTCTTGTGTTTGCCATAATTTGTGAAGACACTTGGTAAGCTTTGTTGACTCACATTTTATTGTTGTACTTATTGGATGTGTTTGGATATTTAAAGATATAATGGTGTAGTCCTTTAAGGAATCAAGTTGAATCATACTCAAGATGAAAAGATCTTGAATGAGCTTCACTTGCTGTGAAGTTACTTAATCTATGTAGGTGAAACATTTCTCATCAGTAAAATGGTATGTATTTCCCCATCCTGTTATGAGTTTCTTTAATGGGTATGAAGGGCACAGCTTGGTGCCTGGCCTGTGATAGGTTCTCCATTTCCATAAATGTTTACTATAGAATATTACTATTATTAAAAGAGTTATTTAAAATCCCCAATTCAACAGATATTTGTTGAACACCTACTATGTGTCAGGCAGTATTTTAAAAACTAGAGAACAAAGCCAATGAAGGAATCAAAGATTACTGTTCTCTAGGAACTCATATTCTAACTGCAGAGGTGGATAAGCAACTGGCATAATAAATAAGTAAATTTTATGTTATGTTATGGAATGGTTAGGACTATGGACCTAAGTAAAGGTAAAGCATGGCACGGGGGATCAGTACTGTTCAGGAGGAAGAGACGAAGACTTGGAGATGACAGCATTAATTGTGTCTCCAGAGTCGAGAATCGGTATTGCAAATAGCAAAATAACTTAAGGTGGGAGAGATTGGTCCCAAGCAAAGAATAGGTAGTTTTGGGAGTGAGAAGCTGACATCTCTTAAAGAAGTATTCAGTCCCTTTGTTCTAAAGAACAGCTGTTACTCTCTAGAAGCTGTGGAAATACCTGATGTTCTTAACTATTGGCTTAAAACCTGTGAAAAGTTACATATGTTTTCTTTTCCTTTCTCCAGAAAGTAAAAAAAAAAAAGTCCTTTATCTTTTCCTTCAATGACAATAAAATAAGCTTTCCTAATAGTATTATTAAATCTTTTCCTTTAGGAGCTGTTTCCTTTACTTCCTAAAGGATTTTGCTCTAATTCAAACCAGAGGCACGTTTAAGTTAAACCTCTCATTATATGACATTATTACTGTGTTTTCAGAAGTAAGAATGTTTCTATTTTTCTCCTGAATGTTACTTGATTACAGGAAAGGAATGTGAGAAGGCCTCTTACCACAGCTAAAGTACATTATTTAGTACTTTATGGTAGACAGTTCTTTTTCTGGAACTCATTTGAAAACTTAATGTGATGTGAACTCAGTTTTTTCAATTCCTAATCAGATGTCAGTTTTTCTATTATATTTTAAAATTATATGTCACATCCATATACATATATACAAACATGTATTTTTCATATATCTATTCAGGTATAAACTTAGATGCCATAAATATATTTGTATATATTGTGTGTAGATATGTATATATACACATAAGCATATTTTAGTAATTAAATTAATTTGATTAATCTGTTAATTGTTTGAAAGAATTGGGGAAACCATCAGTTTTTATAATTAAAATTCCCTTAAAATTAAATTAATTGTGGAATTTGTACAAGTCAAAATAATTTAATGTTTCAGTGGTGTCTGTGATAGTTCTTACATTTCGATGTTGCAATGAGAAGGTATACAGTGGTATAATAGATAATATAGGATTTTCAAAAATACCTTGAGAACTCCATGCTTTTAGCATGAAAATATGATACTCAAATAGTTCATTACTTGTCAAATGCACATATATAATTAGTGAGCCTGGATGACTTGCTATTCTTGCATTTATTCAGCAAGTTCTAGAGTTCATGATTGCTTTTTCTAAATTGTATGTACTAAAGCTACTAAAAAAACCAGTGTTATTCCATTGAAATAAGCATGCAGTTGTACCTTTTCCTGCTTGGTTGAAGGACTAACAGTGTCTCTTTTTGAAGACAAGTTGGAACATAGGATGTAAAAATGACTCTTGTGTAAGTTATGGCTGGACTCTGAAGGAGTAAACCAAGTATTTACTGGCAGTATAGTGTTGTGTAGTGTTTAAGAGCATTGATCTGAGCCTGAACACTGGATTTAAATCCTGTCTTGCCACTTACTAGGTGGCCAGTCTTGGTCAAGTTGCTTAACCTTCTGGGCTTTAGTGTCCTCATCTGTGAAATAAGAATATTAGTAACTACATTCTAGGATCATTTAGTTTTTTTTTTTTTTTTTACGGTACGCGGGCCTGTCACTGTTGTGGCCTCTCCCGTTGCAGAGCACAGGCTCCGGACACGCAGGCTCAGCGGCCGTGGCTCACGGGCCCAGCCGCTCCGCGGCATGTGGGATCTTCCCAGACCAGGGCACGAACCCGTGTCCTCTGCATTGGCAGGCGGACTCTCAACCACTGCGCCACCAGGGAAGCCCTCTAGGATCATTTTGAAGATTAAATGAGTTGGTATTTGTAAAGCACTTAGGATATTTTGTTACATAAATATAAAAATAGATATCACAGTAAGTAAAAAAAATGTCTTCATCGTTTAAATAAATATACTTAAATCTTTACTGATAAAATGGTGTGGTATCTGGGATTTGCTTCAAAATAATCTGGTAGGAGAGTGGGACATGGGAGTGAGAGAGAAAAGGGATGAATCAAGATTGTTTATGTGTTGATAATTGTTGAAGTGGAATTTAGGTGTGTGGATTTATTATACTATTCGTTCTAATTAAGCTTGGAATTTCGCAAATAAAAAGTCAAAACAACAAAAAAGTGCAGTTTGCCCCTTCCCATTTTCTTTTTCTTTCCTTCTTTTCTTTCCTCCCTCCCTCCCTCCCTCCCTCCCTCCCTCCCTTCCTTCCTTCCTTCTTCTTTCTCTCTCTCTCCCCCTTTCCTTTTTTTTTTCTGGAAATATATTTTTTTAACATCTTTATTGGAGTATAATTGCTTTACAATGGTGTGTTAGTTTCTGCTGTATAACAAAGTGAATCAGCTATATATATACATATGTCCCCATATCTCCTCCCTCTCGCGCCTCCCTCCCACCCTCCGTATCCCACACCTCTAAGTGGACACAAAGCACCGAGTTGATCTCCCTGTGTGATGCGACTGCTTCCCACTAGCTACCTACTTTATAATTGGTAGGGTATATATGTCCATGCCACTCTTTTCCTTTGTTCCAGCTTAACTTTCCCCCTCCCCGTGACCTCAAGTCCATTTTTGATGTCTGTGTCTTTATTCCTATCCTGCCCCTAGGTTCTTTAGAACCATTTTTTTTTTTTTTACGATTCCATATATGCGTGTTAGCATATGGTATTTGTTTTTCTCTTTCTGACTTACTTCACTCTCTATGACAGTCTCTAGGTCCACCCACCTCACTACAAATAACTCAATTTTGTTTCTTTTCATGGCTGAGTAATATTCCATTGTATATCTTTGCCACATCTTCTTTATCCATTCATCTGTTGATGGGCACATAGGTTGCTTCCATGACCTGACTATTGTAAATAGTGCTGCAGTGAGCATTAAGGTGCATGACTCTTTTTGAATTATGGTTTTCTCAGAGTATATGCCCAGTAGTGGGATTGCTGGGTCATATGGTACTTATATTTTTAGTTTTTTAAGGAACCTCAATACTGTTCTTTATAGTGGCTGAATCAATTTACATTCCCACCAACAGTGCAGAGGGTTCCCTTTTCTCCACACCCTCTCCAGCATTTATTGTTTGTAGATTTTTTTTTTGTTTGTTTGTTTGTAGATTTTTGATGATGTCCATTCTGACTGGTGTGAGGTGATACCTCATTGCAGTTTTGATTTGTATTTCTCTAATGATTAGTGATGTTGAACATCCTTTCATGTGTTTGTTGGCTACCTCTATATCTTCTTTGGAGAAATGTCTATTTAGGTCTTCTGCCCATTTTTGGATTGGGTTGTTTGTTTTATGATATTGAGCTGCATGAGCTGGTTGTATATTTTGGAGATTAATCCTTTGTCAGTTGCTTCATTGGCAAATATTTTCTCCCATTCTGAGGGTTGTCTTTTCATCTTGTTTATGGTTTCCTTTGCTGTGCAAAAGCTTTTAAGTTTCATTAGATCCCATTTGTTTGTTTCTGTTTTTATTTCCATTTCTCTAGGAAGTGGGTCAAAAAGGATCTTGCTGTGATGTATGTCATAGAGTGTTTTGCCTATGTTTTCCTCTAAGAATTTGATAGTGTCTGGCCTTACATTTAGGTCTTTAATCCATTTTGAGTTTATTTTTTTGTATAGTGTTAGGGAGTATTCTAATTTCATTCTTTTACATGTAGCTGTCCAGTTCTCCCAGTACCACTTATTGAAGAGGTTGTCTTTTCTCCATTGTATATTCTTGCCTCCTTTTTCAAAGATAAGGTGACCATATGTGTGTGGGTTTATCTCTGGGCTTTCTGTCCTGTTCCATTGATCCATATTTCTGTTTTTGTGCCAGTACCATACTGTCTTGATTACTGCAGTTTCTATATAGTGTGAAGTCACGGAGCCTGATTCCTCCAGCTCCGTATTTCTTTTTCAAGGTTGCTTTGGCTATTCAGGGTCTTTTGTGTTTCCATACAAATTGTGAAATTTTTTGCTCTAGTTCTGTGAAAAATGTCATTGGTAGTTTGATGGGGATTGCATTGAATCTGTAGATTACTTTGGGTAGTATAGTCATTTTCACAATGTTGATTCTTCCAATCCAAGAACATGGTATATCTCTCCATCTGTTTGTATCATCTTTAATTTCTTTCATCAGTGTCTTATAGTTTTCTGCATACAGGTCTTTTGTCCCCTTAGGTAGGTTTATTCCTAGGTATTTTAATTTTTTTGTTGCAATGGTAAATGGGAGTGTTTTCTTAATTTTTCTTTCAAATTTTTCATCATTAGCGTATAGGAATGCAAGAGATTTCTGTGCATTAATATTGTATCCTGCTACTTTACCAAATTCATTCATTAGCTCCAGTAGTTTTCTGGTAGCATCTTTAGGATTCTTTATGTATATTATCATGTCATCTGCAAACGGTGATAGTTTTACTTCTTCTTTTCCGACTTGGATTCTTTTTATTTCTTTTTCTTCTCTCATTGCTGTGGCTGAAACTTGCAAAACTATGTTGAATAATAGTAGTGAGAGTGGGCAGCCTTGTCTTGTTCCTGATCTTAGTAGAAATGGTTTCAGTTTTTCACCATTGAGAACGATGTTGGCTGTGGGTTTGTCATATATGACCTTTATTATGTTGAGGTAGGTTCCCTCTATGGCTACTTTCTGGAGAGTTTTATCATAAATCGGTGTTGAATTTTGTCAAAAGCTCTTTCTGCATCTATTGAGATGAAAATATAGTCTTTCTCCTTCAATTTGTTAATATGGATTGTCACATTGATTGATTTGCTATATTGAAGAATCCTTGCATTCCTGGGAGAAATTCCACTTGATAATGGTGTATGATCCTTTTAATGTGCTGTTAGATTCTGTTTGCTAGTATTTTGTTGAGGATTTTTGCATCTATATTCATCACTGATATTGGCCTGCAGTTTTCTTTATTTGTGACATCTTTGTCTGGTTTTGGTGTCAGGGTGATGGCAGCCTGATAGAATATGTTTGGGAGTGTTCCTCCCTCTGCTATATTTTGGAAGAGTTTGAGAAGGATAGGTGTTAGCTTTTCTCTAAATGTTTGATAGAATTCTCCTGTGAAGCCATCTGGTCTTGGGGTTTGGTTTGTTGGAGGATTTTTAATCACAGTTTCAATTTCAGTGCTTGTGATTGGTCTGTTTATATTTTCTATTTCTTCCTGATTCAGTCTTGGAAGGTTGTGCTTTTCTAAGAATTTGTCCACTTCTTCCAGGTTGTCCGTTTTCGTGACATATAGTTGCTTGTAGTAATCTCTCATGATCCTTTGTATTTCTGCAGTGTCAGTTGTTACTTCTCCTTTTTCATTTCTAATTCTGTTGAGTTGAGTCTTCTCCCTTTTTTTCTTGATGAGTCTGGCTAATGGTTTATCACTTTTGTTTATCTTCTCAAAGAACCAGCCTTTAGTTTCATTGATCTTTGCTCTTGTTCCCTTCATTTCTTTTTCATTTATTTCTGATGTGATCTTTATGATTTCTTTCCTTCTGCTAACTTTTGGTTTTTTTTGTTCTTCTTTCTCTAATTGATTTAGGTGTCAGGTTAGGTTGTTTATTTGAGATTTTTCTTGTTTCTTGAGGTAGGATTGTGTTACTATAAACTTCCCTTTTAGAATTGCTTTTGCTGCATCCCATAGGTTTTGGATTGTTGTGTTTTCATTGTCATTTGTTTCTAGGTAATTTTTGATTTCCTTTTAGATTTCTTCAGTGATCACTTGCTTATTTAGTAGTGTATTGTTTAGCCTCCATGTGTTTGTATTTTTTACAGATTTTTTCCTGTAATTGATAGCTAGTCTCATAGCGCTTCAGTTGGAAAAGATACTTGATATGATTTCAATTTCCTTAAATTTACCAATGCTTGATTTATGACCAAAGACATGATCTATTCTGTAGAATGTTCCTTGAGCACTTGAGAAGAAAGTGTATTCTATTGTTTTTGGATGGAATGTCCTTTAAATATCAATTAAGTCCATGTTGTTTAATGTGTCATTTAAAGCTTGTGTTTCCTTATTAATTTTCTATTTGGATGATCTGTCCATTGGTGAAAGTGGGGTGTTAAAGCCCCCTACTATGATTGTTTTACTGTGTGTTTCCCCTTTTATGGCTGTTAGCATTTGCCTTATGTATTGAGGTGCTCATATGTTGGGTGCCTAAATAATTACAATTGTTGTATCTTCTTCTTGGATTGATCCCTTGATGATTATGTATTGTCCTTCTTTGTCTCTTGTAATCGTTGTTTTTTTTTTGTGTTTTTTTTTTGGTGACATGCGAGCCACTCACTGTTGTGGCCTCTCCCGTTGTGGAGCACAGACTCCGGACACACAGGCTCAGCGGCCATGGCTTATGGGCCCAGCTGCTCTGCAGCATGTGGGATCTTCCCGGACCGGGGCACAAACCCGTCTCTCCTGCATCAGCAGGCGGACTCTCAACCACTGCGCCACCAGGGAAGCCCTCTTGTAATCATATTTATTTTAAAGTCTGTTGTGTCTGTTATGAGAATTGTTACTCCAGATTTCTTTTGATTTCTATTTGCATGGAATATCTTTTTCCAGTCCCTCACTTTCAGTCTGTATGTGTCCCTAGGTCTGAAGTGGGTCTCTTGTAGACAGCATATATACAGGTCTTGTTTTTGTATCCATTCAGCCAGTCTGTGCCTTTTGGTTGGAGGATTTCATCCATTTACATATAAGGTAATTATCAATATGTATGTTCCTATTCCCATTTTCTTAATTGTTTTGGCTTTGTTATTGTAGGTCTTTTCCTTCTCGTGTTTCCTGCCTAGAGAAGTTCCTTCAGCGTTTGTTGTAAAGCTGGTTTGGTGGTGCTAAATTCTCTTAGCTTTTGCTGGTCTGTAAAGGTTTTAATTTCTCCGTCAAACCTGAATGAGATCCTTGCTAGGTAGAATAATCTTGGTTTTAGGTTTTTCCCTTTCATTACTTTAAATATGTCCTGCCACTCCCTTCTGGCTTGCAGAGTTTCTGCTGAAAGGTCAGCTGTTAACCTTATGGGGATTCCCTTGTATGTTATTTGTTGTTCTTCTGTTGCTGCTTTTAATATTTTACTTTGTATTTAATTTTTGATAGTTTGATTAATATTTGTCTTGGCTTGTTTCTCCTTGGATTTATCCTATATGGCACTCTCTGTGCTTCCTGGATTGGTTGACTATTTCCTTTCCCATATTAGTGAAGTTTTCAACTATAATCTCTTGAAATATTTTCTCAATTCCTTTCTTTTTCTCTTCTTCTACTGGGACGCCTATAATTTGAATGTTGGTGCATTTTATGTTGTCCCAGAAGTCTCTGAGACTATCCTCAATTATTTTCATTCTTCATTCTTTATTGTTTATTTTCCTCTGTGGTAGTTATTTCCACTATTTTATTTTATTTTATTTTTATTTTATTTTATTTTTTTTTGAGGTGCGCGGGCCTCTCACTGTTGTGGCCTCTCCCGTTGTGGAGCACAGGCTCTGGAAGCGCAGGCTCAGCAGCCATGGCTAATGGGCCCAGCCACTCCACGGCACGTGGGATCTTCGCGGACCGGGGTACGAACCCGTGTCCCCTGCATCGGCAGGCGGACTCTCAACCACTGCACCACCAGGGAAGCCCTCCACTATTTTATCTTCTAGGTATCTTATCCCTTTTTCTACCTCAGTTATTCTGCTATTAATTCCTTCTAGAGAATTTTTAATTTCATTTATTGTGTGTTCATCGTTTATTTGCTCTTTAGTTTTTCTAGGTCCTTTTTAAATGTTTCTTGTATTTTCTCCATTCTATTTCCAAGATTTTGGATCATCTTTACTATCATTACTCTGAATTCTTTTTCAGGTACACTGCCTATTTCCTCTTCATCTTTGGTCTAGTGGGTTTTTACCTTGCTCCTTCATCTGCTGTGTATTTCTCTGTCTTCTCATTTTGCTTAACTTAACTGTGTTTGAGGTCTCCTTTTTGCAGGCTGTAAGTTCGTAATTCCCATTGTTTTTGGTGTTTGCCCCCCGTGGGTAAGGCTGGTTCAGTGGGTTGTGTAGGCTTGCTGGTGGAGGCGAGTGGTGCCTGTGTTCTGGTGGATGAGGTTGAATCTTGTCCCTCTGGTGGGCAGTACTGCATCTGGTGATGTGTTTTGGTGTGTCTGTGAACTTATGCTTTTAGGCAGCCTCTCTGCTAATGGGTGGGGTTGTGTTCCTTTCTTGCTAGTTGTTTGGCATAGAGTGTCCAGCACTGTAGCTTGCTGGTCGTTGAGTGGAGCTGGATCTTAGGGTTGAGATGGAGATCTCTGGGAGAGCTTTTGCCGTTTGATATTACCTGGGACTGGGAGGTCTCTGGTGGACCAGTGTCCTGAAATCGGCTCTCCCAACTCAGAAGCTCAGGCCTGACACCTGGCCAGAGCACCAAGACCCTTTCAGCCACATGGGTCAGAAGAAAAGGGAGAAAGAAGAAAGAAAGAAAGAGAGAGAGGGAGAGAGAGAGAGAGGGAGGGAGGGAGGAAGGAAGTAAGGAAGAAAGAAAGAGCAAGCAAGAAAGAAAATAAATAATGTTATCAAAATAAGAAAATATTATTAAAAATAAAAAATTAAAAAGTAATAAAAAAAGAAAGAAGAGAGCAACCAAACCAAAACACAAATCCACAAATGATAACAAGTGCCAAAAACTATACCAAGAAAACAAACAAAACAAAACAAAACAAAAGCAGGACAGACAGACTCCTAGGACAAATGGTAAAAGCAAAGCTGTACAGACAAAATCACACAAAGAAGCCTACACATACAGTCACAAAAAAGAGAAAAAGGAAAAAAAATTCTATATATATAAAAAAAGGAAGAGAGCAACCAAATCAATAAACACATCTACCAGTGAGAATAAGCTCTAAATACTAAACTAAGATAAACATAAAACCAGAAACCAATTAGATGCAGAAAGCAAACCCCAAGTCTACAGTTGCTTCCAAAGTCCACTGCCTCAATTTTGGGATGATTCATTGTCTGTTCAGGTATTCCAGAGATGCAGGGTACATCAAGTTGATTGTGGAGATTTAATCCACTGCTCCTGAGGCTGCTGGGAGAGATTTCCCTTTCTCTTCTTTGTTCATACAGCTCCTGGGGCTCAGCTTTGGGTTCGGCCCTGCCTCTGCATGTAGGTCGCCTGAGGATGTCTGTTCCCTGCCCAGACAGGACAGGGTTAAAGGAGAAGGTGATTAGGGAGCTCTGGCTCATTCAGGCCAGGGGTAGGGAGGGGTACGGAATGTGGGGCGAACCTGTGGCAGCAGAGGCCAGCATGACGTTGCAGTAGCCTGAGGTATGCCGTGTGTTCTCCCGGAGAAGTTGTCCCTGGATCAGGGGACCCTGGCAGTGGTGGGCTGCACAGTCTCCTGGGACGGGAGGTGTGGATAGCGACCTGTATTTGCAGACAGGCTTCTTGGTGGCTGCAGCAGCAGCCTTAGCATTTCATGCCTGTCTCTGGTGTCAGCGTTGATATCTGCGCTGATAGCCATGGCTCACGCCCGTCTCTGGAGCTTGTTTAGGCGGTGCTCTGAATCCCCTCTCCCCACGCACCTGGAAACAATGGTCTCTTGCCATTTAGGCAGTTCCAGACTTTTTCCTGGACTCCTCCTGGCTAGCTGTGGCGCACTAGCCCCCTTCAGGCTGTGTTCACACAGCCAACCCCAGTCTTCTCCCTGGGATCTGACCTCCTTAGCCCGAGCCTCAGCTCCCAGCTCCCACCTGCCCTGGTGGGTGAGCAGACAAGCCTCTCAGGCTGGTGAGTGCTGGTCAGCACCGATCATCTGTGCAGGATTCTCTCTGCTTTGCCCTCGGCACCCCTGTTGCTGCGCTCTCCTCCGTGGCTACGAAGCTTCCCCCCACCCCTGTCTCCGCCAGTGAAGGGTCTTCCTAGTGTGGGGAAACTTTTCCTCCTTCACAGTTCCCTCCCAGAAGTGTAGGTCTCATCCATATTCTTTTTTTTTTTTTTTGCGGTAAGTGGGCCTCTCACTGTTGTGGCCTCTCCTGTTGCAGAGCACAGGCTCCGGATGCGCAGGCTCAGCGGCCATGGCTCACGGGCCCAGCTGCTCTGCAGCACGTGGGATCTTCCCAGACTGGGGCACGAACCCGTGTCCCCTGCATCGGCAGGCGGACTCTCAACCACTGCGCCACCAGGGAAGCCCTCATCCATATTCTTTTGTCTCTGTTTTTCCTTTTTTCTTTTGCCCTACCCAGGTATGTGGGGAGTTTCTTGATTTGGGGGAAGTCTGAGGTCTTCTGCCAGCATTCAGTAGGTGTTCTGTAGGAGTTGTTCCACATGTAGATGTATTTTTGATGTATTTGTGGGCAGGAAGGTGATCTCCGCGTCTTACTCCTCCGCCATCTTGAACGTCCTCTCTCCCCCTTTCTTTTTTTTCTTCCTTCCTTTCCCTCCCTCCCTCTCTCCCTCCCTCCCTCCCTCCCTCTCTCTCTCTCTCCCTCCCTCCCTTCCTTCCTTCCTTCCTTCCCTCCCTCCATTTCTCCCTTCTTTCTTTCCTTCCTCCACCCCTCCCTGCCTCCCTATTCCTTATCATTCGTCCAAATCTGGCATACTATTTCTGTCTTTTTTGGTGTAGTTCAAATGCCACCTAGTATGAAGCCCTCCTTGATAACCCCAGCCACATACCATCTCTTCTCTTCTTTCTAACGTAGCCCCTGGGCCTTTCTTAGGCCCTCCTGTATGCTGTATGGCTCTGGGATTATTCCCACATATGACTGTTTTTTCTTTTAGCCTTAAACTCCATGGGGGCTAGAATAATTGTTTAATTCCCATAGCAAACACCTGACACTTCACATCTTTGTAGAACAAATGGCCTTTGTTGACTGTAATTGAGAAGGAGTGTAAAAAACTTTGTGTCACTCTTGTTACTAAAATACCGTGTTTCTGAATGAAAGATTATTATTAGGATTGTATAATGGTAGTTCTAAATAGAAATACTTGTGGCTTTATATTATTTTTGCTGTTTGGGGTATTTCCTTTTATCTTTTCCAGGATTTCATTTGGAAAGTTAATGTTGTTTCAGGTTATTAGCTAAGTTACAGAAATAAATATTCATCTAGTTCTAGAATATTGGGATTCTGAATATGTGTGATACTTGTTTTCCATTTTATAGTTATGGAAAGTAAGATTTTCATTTGTGGACCCACATTATTTTTTCTGCTTATAGACTTTAATGATTCAAAGAAGAGTCTAGTACGAAATTGGGAAAAGTTAATGTTGAAAACCTAAATCACAGAACTTTGTTTTGCTTCTGGATAGGCCCTGCAATCATAGAAATAAAGCAACCATAATTTTAGTCACCCAACTCTTGCCCGTAACGCAGGTAAGGTTTTCTTTAGGTGTATTCCTGAAACACCATATGTAAAATACAGTTTGCTAAATGGTATATTTTAATTTATATTTTAAACCCAAAGATTTTATGTCTATTAGACAGTTGTAACTAGAATCATTTTTATAAAGCAGAGACTATTTTAAAGCAAAGGATTATAATTAACCTTATAAACAAGTTTGCTTGTTTATAAGTTGAACTTACCCAAGGTGAAGATTGCATTCATCTTAGCCTTTTCTTTACAATAAATCTTTCTTGCTGAATATATTGCCAAGTAGTGAAATTGGGCCACCTTGAGTTTCACTTCAGTTTCCTTTCCATTTACGTCCTCTATAGAGGTGCTAATCACCAGTGAAATAGTTAAAAGGTGATGCTAACAGCAAAAAGAAGCACTAAAGGACAGGGCAGTCTATAAACTAAACAATCAAGTTTCTAAAAAAAAAATGAAGTGAGGTTATATTGCCTAACAGCATTATTGCCTTGATTTTCTCACTTGCAGTGGAGATCAAAGAGTCTCTGACTTTGATTTTCTCCACTCCCTGCTGCATTGCCACCCCAGTGGCATGTTCTCATTAACCCAGTTTCTTGACCTTTAGCTACTGCACTGAAGAATTCAAATTCGCAAGAATTGAATTGCCTCATTCATATCTGCAAGGTTCGAATCATGGTTAAGTTTTAGGCGGGGTGTCTGATGAACAGGCTGCAAGTGAGAGTGGGTGTCCTTTAGTGAGGATTTGCGCTTGCTAAGCTGTATTGTTTCATTCACTCATTTTCTCATTTAGCTTTTCCGTAGCACTAAGGACAGTGATTCTCAGTGTAGTCATTGTGACACATCATGCTATCTCTGGCTGACTAATGAGGTTCTGAGACAATTTAAGAATAGATTTTTCACTTAAAAATATGCCACATGAAATTATTAAGAAGAATGAAGGAGTAAGTATTGAAGATAAGATGTCCAGCAACTCCTGCAAAGAAGGATTACTAACCCTTTGCTGAAGCTTTAATGAATTTTTTTCTTTTGCTTTTCACATAGATTAAACAAAACAGTGTGAGAACTTCTCTCCCTCATACTTTCTTGGGAATAGGGACCTTGTTCCCTATTCTGCTGAATCCTTCATTGTCAATTAATAAAATGCTTTGCACAAATTGAATAATCAGGAAATATTAATTTAAAATTACTTTTTTTGGTAGTTGGGAAAAACTCAAATCTGTTGGCAAGTTGATAGGACTGTGGGTATTTATTTATGAAAAATGCTTGCAACTGAAGCGGACTTCTCTCCTATACTAAACATGCTTCTGGTAAAAGGATCTGCTGAACCACCTGTTTCTCCCATGAACTGGAGAAGAGACTTGTGTTAAGTGACAGAGGTGAAAGTAAGCCCCATTTATTCCACTGCTTTTCTGCAGAGGTGTGAACCCAGACTGGACAATTTATCATCCAGGGGAGAGCCAGGTGGCCATGGCTTTATTTCTTTTATATTATATTTTTGCATGGAAAGGTATGTCATTAGTACTTTAGGGGAAGAAGAATATTGCATTGATCCCTAGAGGTACTTGGTACTGTTGGGACCTTTCATCAAGCAGATTCTGTCTACCTCAGTGAGTGTATTTCTGACCTTTGAGATCAAGTTCTCTTTTTTTTTAAATGGAAAAAAAACATTAATATGTGAAAAAACAGAAATAACCTGAGGAAATTATCCATCTGATCAGATCCTCTGTCATTCTGGGAAATTTGACTATTACAACCTTTATAGAAATTTACTAAGATTTTAACATGGAGCCTCCTATATTTTCTGTCAGAGTGTTTCTAGTTGTACAATAAAGTAAATAGATTTCATGCTAATACATTTAATTTTATCTGTAACATTCTCATAATTCAATCTGCTGCCCCCAAATCAAAATTAATGTACTTTTGGCTTATCTACTAGTATGAATCACCTGTATCATTCTGCCCATACTCAGTTGCTAACATGTATTCAGGGTCTGATATATGAAAGGCTCCATTTTAGTTGTTCAAAGAAGCAAGGGTTGGAAGTAGTTAGAAAGTCCTTTCTTTATTACAGTTTTCAAACATCAAATCATAATGAGTTTTAATGAAAAATGACTCACTGTGTTGAGTAGCTGTGTTTTTAAAATCTAGGGTTTTTTTTGTTGTTGTTACAGCTCAGAGAAGAGAATGAAGAATTATATGATGTGTGCAATTAGTGCTGTCCACTTTAGATTACTTTGGATATTTGAAAGCATGAAAGCATTCAGACAGGTGAATGTTGCAGTTGCAGGTAATGGAAACCACTCTAGCTATATAAGCAAAAAAAAAAAAAAAGTATCTGCCAAGGGAATTGCTACCTTTAATAAGTTTAGGAAGCTGGGGACTCAGGAAATCTCTATGCCAACTTCTGGTTTGACCACTTTAGTCACCACCAAGAGTCACGAACCACCTGTTGTCTTCTGGGACATTCTACCTTAGCTGTGATTCACAATCAGATTGCTGCCTGAACTGTTAGCTTCAAAGCTGTCTGCTGCCTGCTAGATTTATACCAGCAAAAAAACACCTTGAGTGCTGCTTCTCTCCCACTTAACTTGATTCTGAATTCAGTTCTTACGGAAGTACATCTAATGGTGAAACCTAAATTGCATTGAGAATGCTAGTTACAAGGGATTCTGGAAAACAAAGATTTTGGCATTCTAGCTTCTGCAGTATAGGAAGGCAGAGAAGGAGACTGGAACAGAAGTTGAGCTAGCTGGTTGCTGTCTCTACCACAAATGCTCTTGTGTTATTCCCTGTGACTTCTAGAAAATAATCTTAAATTTAGAATTTGACTGATTAAATAAGGGAAACGATTTTCAGATATAGACCTTGTGTTTTGTATTTAGGTCTTCATGTAGATTTTTAAATAGATTTTTTGTTTTTATAATCTAATTCTTCAGAAGAGTATCTAGTAATCAGCAGTTACATGGTCAGATGTGTCAACTGTAATCGTTCAAGTATCTATAGGTGTAGTTATAGTTTGTATTACATATGTCTTCTCTTTAGAACTTGGCTATTTTTTGAAATTGAACTTTTCCGACTGGTGCTTATGCTAGTGCATTTAATTGAGATTATTTTTTGCCATAGAGAGCAATAAGTAGAGCAAATGGAGCATAAACAGTATTAGTTTACTAACTTCTTTAATTTTATGATCATGATATTGAATATACATTAAGTATAGTGTAGAATATACTTAAGATAGAGCTCCTTCTTTCAGGAACTTAACATTTAAGGAAATGGACAATGTATAATGCTTTTTAACCTGAAAATTCTTCTTTCCAGTTTTGTCTTTTCACATAGAACTAAGCAGAGGGACTGAGGGGTGTGGTTTTCAGCTGTACTTGGGAATATTTACATGACTGGTAAATTTTCAGATGAGATAATAGGAGATTCCAGGCAGAGGGCCAGGCTGAGCCAGAAGTGGCACCATAGAGCCAGGCAGGGCCTGAAAGAGCTGGAGAGTCTGGATGAAGGCCATGGGTGAACTATTATTCTGTGTATGTCGTTGAAATGGCAGCATTCTCCATACAGTATAGATATGCAAATACCAGCACCCAGAGAGCCCCACTTTGATGTGTTGCCAAGCTCCTTTGGCCTCTAGTGGGTGCTGAGTGGGAGAGATTCCAGCCTCAGTCTAAACATCTGTTAGGAGAACAACAGGATTAATTTCGGAATTTGTCCATCTCCTACCTCAATTTCTCCAAGGAGACAGTTTTGTTATTTGACCTGAATGTTACATAATGTTTTAGGAACCAAATCTTAGAATTTTCTATGAAACAATAAATTTGCAATACCAACTGAATATTATTTCTCTTTAAATAGATTTTTTTCCAGGTCTAGAATTATTATTTTTGACTTTATTTTGAAATAATTTCAAACATAGAAAAATTGCAAGAATAATATAAAAATCTCCTGCACACCCTTCACCCAGATTAACCAAGTTTTAATGTTTTGCACACACACACATGTGTGTGTATGTCTTTTCCTGTACCATTTGAGAGTTAGTGGAGATATCATGCCCCTTTACTCCTAAACACTTCTGTGTATATTGCTTAAGAACAAGGACATTCTCTTATATAACCACGTGGATATATAGTCCCTATTCAAAATTTACCAACTGTCCCAATAATATTCTTTAGATCAGAGGTCCCTAACCTTTTTGGCACCAGGGACCGGTTTCGTGGAAGACAATTTTTTCACAGACTGGGGTGGGGGATGGTTTTGGGATGATTCAAGTGCATTACATTTATTGTGCACTTTATTTCTATTATTATTACATTGTAATCTATAATGAAATAATTCTACAGCTCACCATAATGCAGAATCAGTGGGAGCCCTGAGCTTGTTTTCCTGCAACTAGATGGTCCCATCTGGGGGTGATGGGAGACAGTGGCACCCGAGGTGTGTTGCTTATGTCCAGTCTACTCCGTCATCTCGTTTTGGTGGCCGTCACTGCAGAAAACCCTGCTTCACAAAGATAGGATGTTGGAAATGGAAGCAGGCTTTTCAGTGCTTTTGTGGCAATCTCAGGGTATTCCGCCTTGACTTTAATCCAGAACACATGGAGATTTGAAGTTGTCTCAAACATACTTTTAAGGCCACCATCACTTGCGATCTCAAGCAGTTGATTCTCTTCTAGCACGGACAATGTCGATTCACCTGGCTTATTCACAAATGGGGCACAGATCCATTCCTTCCCAGTTCTGGGGTCTTTTGTGGTTGGGAAGTAATGCTCAAACTCTTTTGAAAGCTGAGATAGGTGATCATGCACCAGGTGGGAGAAAGAAGGCCCTGGCTCAGTCTCTTTCAAAATCTCTGCCAATGTTTGAAACATGTCAGAAATCCCAATGTTCCCTCATCACCCCCATAATTCCAGTTTGGCTTTGAATGCAGCCACTTTGTCTGCCGACTTGAGCACAGTTGTCATTCTCCCCTGAAGTGACAGATTGAGTTCATTGAGCAGGTTGAATATATCACACCAGTAAGCGAGTTTTGTGACCCATTCTGTGTCACTGAAATGTGCTGCCAGTGGTGACTGTTTTTCTAAAAGAAATCTCTGGAACAGCTCTTGTAACTCAAAAACTCTGGCCAGTGATCTACCTTTAGAAAGCCATCTCACTTCTTTGTATAAGAGAAGATGTGTGTGCTCTGCGTCCATCTCCTCACAGAGCTGCGCGAACAGACGTGAGTTAAGGACATGTACTTTAATGTAGTTGATAATTTTAATCACATTCTGCCAAACATTGTTAAGTTCAGGTGACATTTTTCAGCTAGCCAGCATTTCTTTATGGATGACACAGTGCATAGAAGCGACCTCTTTGACCCGAGTAGTGAAACCAGAAAGCCATCTAGTCATGGCAGCTGCTCTGTCCATACATATACCGACACAAAGTGACCAATTCAGTTTTCCTGATAAGTAATCATTCAAAGACTTGAATAGTTCTGCAGTTGTGGTGTTGGTTGGCAGCAGAAGTGCACATAACATATTCTCATGTGCATCCTGAAAAATTTATTGCACAGAAACAAGCATTGTTGCCTTGTCAACATCAGTAGACTCATCAACCTGGATTGTGTACCACGGTGACTCATTAATCCTCTCTAACAATTGTGCCTCACTAACCTCTGCTATTTCATCAGTTCTTCTAGTTATGGTGCTAGCTGAAAGAGGAACACGTACCACCTTTGAACTGCAGCCTCTCCTAAAAGTTCATGATAAATGTCCTTAATAGCAGGCAGGATCAACTCTTCACCAATAGTAAAGGGCTTCTTAGCTTTAGCAATGCAGTTAGCCACTAAGAATGATGCTCTCAGTGCAGACACATTTGATGAAGTGGTAGCCTTCAATAATTGATTCTGTTCTTCGTGTTCATATTGTTTTCTTTTGAAAAACTCCAAAGGCTTGTTTTTTAATGCGGGATGCTTGGTCTCCATGTGGTGAAGCAGTTCTGAAGGTTTCATGGCTTCCTTGGATAGCAGGTCTCCACATATTGTACAAAGTGGGCTTGGAGAATGTGAATCACCTGTTGCAATGAACCTGTAATTTAAGTAGGACTCTTGGTATTCTCTTTTAAATGCAGCTTTCTTTCTGTTGACAGTCTTAGAGTCTTCGGCTGTCTCATCATTGGGTCTTTACCCCTTTCAAAGAAGCCCTCCAGTGACGTTTGTTTTTTACTCATTTTGGCTAGGGTTAGCTTGTGGGCTTACCAAAACTGTGATTGAGACAAGTGCACAGTATGGGAGAGAGGCGCAGACAGAGGTGGTAAATAAAATAATGGGTGAAAATATAAAATAAAATAATGGGCGGGGCACATGCAGACTAAAATAAGGGTTGGGTTCTGACTTAAAGCCTGCCACCAGATGCAGCTGTACAATTGAAGTACATCAACTCACTTGCCACTGTAAAGCCTGCCACCAAATGCAGCTTGTCACTTGCCACTCACTGATAGGGTTTTGATATGAGTCTACAGGCGATTTATTATGGTCTCTGTGCAGTCAAACCTCTCTGCTAATGATAATCTGTATTTGCAGCCACTCCCCAGCGCTAGCATCATCGCCTCAGCTCCACCTCAGATCATCAGGCATTAGATTCTCATAAGCAGCGCGCAACCTAGATCCCTCGCTGCACAGTTCACAGTAGGGTTCGCGCTCCTATGAGAATCTAATGCTGCCGCTGATCTGACAGGAAGTGGAGCTCAGGGGTAATGCAAGCGATGGGGAGCAGCTGTAAATACAGATGAAGCTTCGCTCGCTTACTCGCCGCTCACCTCCTGCTGTGTGGCCTGGTCCATGGCCCGGGGGTTGGGAACCCTGCTTTAAAGTGTATTTCCCCTTGACCAAGCAACCAAGTCAAGATCACATACTGCATTTAGTTGTCATGTCTTTCTAATCTCCTTTAATCTGGAACATTTCCCTAGCCTTTAGTTTTCTTTCATGACACATACCACTGAAGAGTATAAGCCAGTTGTCTTATAGACTAACCATTAATTTTGGCTTGTATGATTCAATTTTTAAAAAATAAATGACTTTATATTTTAATTTGAAAAACATAGAAATATATGAGAAGGAAAACATTCACCTATGATCCTGCTATCCAAGGATACAGTTGACATATTTCCTTTCTTCCCCTATGAATATATTTTTCTACGTTATTGAGATCATTCTGTATATGCGATTTTTGTAGCTGATTTTATGAGAATTTTCCACCTTATTAAATGCTCATTGAAAGCATAATTTTAGTAGCTTCCTTGTATTTCTTATTACAGATACACTAACATATATTTAAATATTCTTTTATTGTTGGACATTTAAATTGTTTCAGAAGCTCAGGGCATTCCCAGTCTGACTTTTGAGTAAGGTTTGCTTTCTCCCAATGTGCCAGTGTACCTGTCTGTTCAGAGTGTTTGTCACACCATCTGCATTTTCTCAGTCTGCCTGCTGGGAGATCACAGGGAGTTGAATATAGCTGAGTCAAGCAGATGTTCAACTTGGATGCATCTTCAGGGTCTTGTCTTATTCCAGTCCTGAAGAAGCTTCTTGGGCTCTGAGAGACAGACAGAGCTTCTGGCTGAAAGAATACTCCACAGTTTTTCAGTGGAAACAGCAGCCCATGGATTCCAGTTTGGTTCTGGTGTTCTCTTTGGGGATTTGTATCAACGATGAAAGAAGCAGAGGTTGGCTGAGTCTGTCACCTCCTGAAACGTTTTTTTTTTTTTCTTCAGAATGAAGAATATGCATCATCTCTTCTGTGATTCTTTTCTTGACGCTCCTGTCCAGCCTTCCACACTGGACCCAGCATGGTTAATCACCCTCACCTCTGAGTTATCCATGAATCTTGTCCTTAGGTCTGTTACTGTAGCCCTCATACTGTATTGTGTACAAGACTGGCTTACCCACAAAGCTTTGAGTTTTTTATCAGTTAGACTTTTCCCTGCAATGAACTACCCTAAAACTTAGTGGCTTAGAACAGCAGCCATTAATGTAGCTCATGATTCTGTGGAATCAGCAGTTTGGGCTGTGCTTAGCAGGGCTCAGCTGATTTTTGCTGGGATGGACTCTTATGGATGGCCACTGGTTCAGCTGGGGGCTGGCTGATTGATGACTGGGACACCTCAGTTATTCTCTTGGGGTTTCTCATTCTTAAACAAGCTACTTGGGCTTGTTGACTCATGGCCACAGGGTTCCCAAGAGCATTAAGAGGGCAAACCCTGAAGTGCAAGAACTTTTCAAATTTCTGCTTCTGGTACATTTGCTACTGACCCATTGTCCAAAGCAAGTCATATGGCTGACCCCAGAGTGACTGTGGGAGGGCGCTATATAAGGGTGTAGATATGTCAACAAATGGGGCCATTTCTGCAGTTAATCCACTAGAAGTTCCTTGATGTCAGGGTTGAATTTACACATCTTTCTACGCTTAGCTTGTATCATGCGTTTGGCACAAGTTAGTTGCCTGGGAAATGTTGAACTGATCTGTATAGTTACCTGACTCCTTTAGCATCTCCCCAAATTCTAGGGTACAGTGAGAGCATTAAGGCAATGCTCTGGGGTGCCAAGCTTTAGGAGACTCTGCTTCTGGCTATTGATCAGTTAGTTGATAAGGAGTGTCTAAGAGAAGGTGGGTAAACACTTGGTATTTTTTAAAAAAATCAGATTTTTAGTGGAATCCTAATAACCTTCTCTATCTCCTAGACAAAACATGCATACTTTTATAATTATCTTGTACTCTTATCTTTCTTAAAAGATTGCCCTTGATGTTCATTTTAATCTGATTTTATTCTGTAAAACTATTAGGAAGAGGGCATACAGCTGTGTTTAGACTGTATCCTCTAGAGTCAAGGCCTCTGAAGAATTCTTGAAATTTCAAATAACTAGGAAGAGTACCTCCCTTAGTTATATGCAATGGGGACCTCTGTCGTAGCCTTCAAACTGTAGAGGGTCTTACTCTATCTTTCCTCTGGCTTTATGGGGCTAGGAGTTGGAGGGGTCAAGGATGTGCCAGGGGGCACATGCTCACCTAGAGATTGTACCCTTCCTCCTTCTAAATTATGTTCCAGGTAACTCAGACTCCAAAATTTTCTGCCTAAGTGGCCTTAAGTTGCTTTCAGGACCTGGGTGGGCCTCTTTGCTTTTCTCCTAAAGGCACACCACACCAATGTGTTCCCCTTAGGTGCAAGAAATGTCCAAGGAGTAGCATTTGCACAGTGGGGTTTAGGGAGAAGATGGATCTTGGACTTTGGGTTGGGGTACCCATAACCTTGCTTTGGAGGATTCTGAGGGTGCGGGTTGGAACTGGGAGTATGATGAGATGTTGACAGGCCCTAGGCTAGGGGCCACTTTGCCTTGCACTGCAAAGGTTGTGGGTTGTCTGATCAGGAATCTTGAAAGGCTGTTTGTTGTCAGTAGTGGAATATTCCAGGGGAGCAAGAGCTGGACTGGTCTCTTTGGTTCGTTTGTTTTTTTTTGTTTTAATTGAAGTATAGTTGATGTACAATATTATATATTAGCGGTGTACAATATAGTGATTCATAATTTTTAAAGGTTATATTCTATTTATAGCTATTATAAAATATTGACTATATTCCCTGTGTTGTATAATATATCCTTATTACAACTTATTTTATACATAGTAGTTTGTACCTCTTAATCCCTTACCCCTATGTAGCCCCTCCCCCCTTCCCTCTCCCCACTGGTAACCACTAGTTTGTTTTCTATATTTGTTAGTTGGCTTTTTTATTTATTTGTTTATTTTTTTTTTTTTTGCGGTACGTGGACCTCTCATTGTTGTGGCCTCTCCCGTTGCGGAGCACAGGCTCCGGACGCGCAGGCTCAGCGGCCATGGCTCACGGGCCCAGCAGCTCCACGGCATGTGGCATCTTCCTGGACCGGGGCACGAACCCGTGTCCCCTGCATCGGCCGGCGGACTCTCAACCACTGCGCCACCAGGGAAGCCCTATTTACTTATTTATTTAGCGATACACGGGCCTCTCACTGTTGTGGCCTCTCCAGTTGCGGAGCACAGGCTCCGGACGCGCAGGCTCAGCGGCCATGGCTCACAGGCCCAGCCGCTCCACGGCATGTGGGATCTTCACGGACCGGGGCACGAACCCATGTCCCCTGCATCGGCAGGCGGACTCTCAACCACTGCGCCACCAGGAAAGCCCTTTTTTTTTTTTTTAATATTCATTAGTTTGTTGCATTTTTTTAGATTCCACATGTAAGTGATACCATACAGTATTTGCCTTTCTCTGACTTATTTCATTCATCATAATGTCCTCCTAGTCCATCCATGTTGCTGCAAATGCAAAATTTCATTGTTTTTTATGGCTTAGTAATATTCCACCTGTTCTTTATCCATTCATCTGTTGATGGACACTTAGGTTGCTTCCATATCTTGACAATTGTAAATAGTGCTACTATGACATCAGGGTGCATGTATCTTTTCAAATAGGTGTTTTCTTTTTTTTTTTCTTTAGGATGCATACCCAGGAGTGGAATTGCTGGGTCAAATCACAGTTCTATTTTTAGTTTATTAAGAAACCTCCATACTGTTTTCCACAGTGGCTGCATAGACTGGTCTTTTTTGAATTCTGGGAGTTTTGCTAAAAATCAAATGACTTCTGGAATATAATGAGCTAAACACTGCTAAATAGCTGCTTAACCTACTACATTTTATGGCAGTAAGTGAATTTGTTTCTTCTTTTGTGAGATTATGAGCTGAAAGTTTGGTTCCTGTTAATATATGACAAAATTATGAGATTGTATTCTTTCTTTTAGGAAAACGGTCAAGTTGTTAAGCTACTTTTCCTTGATCAATAATAAAATCTTTTGAGGTCTAAGTGAATACTGTGTAAAGTAATCATTACGTCATTATGGTATAATGATGCCTTTTTTTTGTCCTTCCCTCTCCCCTGCTCTTTTTTCTTTCCTTCAAAATCCCCATGGTCAGTCACTGCCTGCCTGGAAAATTACCTTTGCCTTTGTTATTTACCTTATGATTTTAGGAATTTAGAATGGTGTAGGAGTCTTAACAGAAGAGTTGGAATCAAAGCTTATTGTTTTCTGGCTATGGCTTGAATTTGAAATAAGTAAGGGCAAACATAAAAGTTTTAATCTTTAAAATGTGAGAATTAGGTTAAGTTATTAGTGGTGAACATATGTCTAGTAATTTCATTTACAAGACATTTGATTAATGACTATACTATAAACATTTCTTCAGATTCACATAGCTCTCTTAAAGCCAAATTATTTTTGCAAGTTAGCACATAGAGTTATCTTTTCTGGCTTAATGTTTGAAAGAGTCATTATACACTTTCTTACTAGAAAGTTATTTCCTATTGGTTATAGTAGAATTATATTTTAATGTGTTGTGATTGGATAGTAATGTATTATCATCAAATAAAAGGGCAAGAGAAGGTAGATTTATCAGACAATTGAATTATTGGAGATGTAATTGCTGTGAGGGAAAACCCAATTGCCTGTTGGTTGTAGACAGAGTGCTTCCTATTTTCTGCTGGAGGACTAGAATTGATTAGATTCAAGCCAGTAGACTTCTGCTGATATTCATAGAATCACAGAATTATAGAGATAGGATTTTAAAAATTATCTAATCCAATACCTTCATTTAAAAAATAAGGATATTGGGCTTCCCAGGTGGCACAGTGGTTGAGAGTCTGCCTGCTGATGCAGGGGACACGAGTTCGTGCCCTGGTCCAGGAGGATCCCACATGCCGCGGAGCGGCTGAGCCCGTGAGCCATGGCTGCTGAGCCTGCGCATCCGGAGCCTGTGCTCCGCAACGGGAGAGGCCACAACAGTGAGAGGCCCACGTACCGCAAAAAAAAAAAGTATTGAGGTGAAAGTTCTCTTGTTCAAGGTCACACTGTAGTCAGAACCCAAGGACCATAACCCTGAGCTAGTGACCATTACTTCTAAATACAGAGATTGTCTGCTCTTTGTTCATATTAGGTACACATTCTGGAGGTGAGGTCTTTTTAAAAAATTGTTTATTATTTAAAAGATTTTCTATAATTTTCACAGATGCATGAACAATTAAGCCAGTTCTTAGCCTGTTTTTAAAGTTCTTTGGTTTGCCTTTATTATTGCCAGAGTTATTATTGCAAAAAGATCCCATGCTTTTTTTTTTTTTAATGCGGTATGCGGGCCTCTCACTGTTGTGGCCTCTCCCGTTGTGGAGCACAGGCTCCAGACGCACAGGCTCAGTGGCCGTCACGGGCCCAGCCGCTCCGCGGCATGTGGGATCTTCCCAGACCAGGGCATGAACCCGTGTCCCCTGCATCAGCAGGCAGACTCTCAACCACTCTGCCACCAGGGAAGCCCTGCTTTTTTAATATTGAGTTACATGAGCTGTTTATATATTTTGGAGATTAAGCCTTTGTCCATTGATTCATTTGCAAATATTTTCTCCTATTCTAAGGGCTACCTTTTCGTCTTGTTTATAGTTTCCTTTGCTGTGCAAAAGCTTTTAAGTTTCATTAGGTCCTATTTGTTTATTTTTGTTTTTATTTCCATTACTCTAGGAAGTGGGTCAAAAAAGAACTTGCTGTGATTTATGTCAAAGTGTGTTCTTCCTATGTTTCCTCTAAGAGTTTTATAGTGTCTGATCTTACATTTAGGTCTTGAATACATTTTTAGTTTATTTTTGCGTATGGTGTTAGGGAGTGTTCTAATTTCATTCTTTTACATATAGCTGTCCAAGTTTCCCAGCACCACTTATTGAAGAGACTGTCTTTTCTCCATTGTATGTCCTTGCCTTTCTCCATTGTATATCCTTCAACTATCGTTTGTCATAGATTAGTTGACCATAGGTGCGTTGGTTTATCTCTGGGCTTTCTATCCTGTTCCATTGATCTATATTTCTGTTTTTGTGCCAGTACCATATTGTCTTGATTACTGTAGCTTTGTAGTATAGTCTGAAGTCAGGGAAACTGATTCCTCCAGCTCCTTGTTTTTCCACTCAAGATTGCTTTGGCTATTTAGAATCTTTTGTGTCTCCATACAAATTTTAAGATTTTTTATTCTAGTTTTGTAAAAAATGCCATTGGTAGTTTGATAGGGATTGTATTGAATCTGTAGATTGCTTTGGATAGTATAGTCATTGTCACAATATGGATTTTTCCAATCCAAGAACATGGTATATCTCTCCATCTGTTTGTGTCATCTTTGATTTCTTTCATCAGTGTCTTATAGTTTTCTGAGTACAGGGCTTTTACCTCTTTAGGTAGGTTTATTCCTAGGTATTTTATTCTTTTGGTTGCAGTAGTTAATGGGGTTGTTTCCTTAATTTATCTTTCTGATATTTTGTTGTTAGTGTATAGGAATGCAAGAGACTTCTGTGCATTAATTTTGTATCCTGCAACTTTACCAAATTCATTGATTAGCTCTAGTAGTTTTCTGGTGGCATCTTTAGGATTCTCTATGTATAGTATCATGTCAGCTGCAAACATTGACAGTTTTACTTCTTCTTTTCCAATTTGTATTCCTTTTATTTCTTTTTCTTCTCTGATTGCTATGGCTAGGAATTCCAAAGCTATGTTGAATAAGAGTGGCTACAGTGGACATCCTTGTCTTGTTCCTGATCTTAGAGGAAATGCTTTCAGTTTTTCACCATTGAGACTAATGTTTTCTGTGGGTTTCTCTTATATGGCCTTTATGATTTTGAGGTAGGTTCCTTCTATGCCTACTTTCTGGAGAGTTTTTGTCATAAATGGGTGTTGAAAGCTTTTTGTCAAAAGCTTTTTCTGCATCTATTGAGATGATCATATGGTTTTTATTCTTCAATTTGTTAATATGGTGTATCACATTGATTGATTTGCATATATTGAAGAATGCTTGCATTCCTGGGAAAAATTTCACTCGATCATGGTGTATGATCCTTTTAATATGTTGTTGGATCTGTTTGGTAGTATTTTGTTGAGGATTTTTGCATTTATATTCATAAGTGATATTGGTCTGTAATTTTCTTTTATGTAGTATCTCTGTCTGGTTTTGGTATCAGGGTGATGGTGGCCTCGTAGAATGAGTTTGGGAGTATTCCTTCCTCTGCAGTTTTTTGGAAGAGTTTGAGAAGGATGGATGTTAGTTCTTCTCTAAATGTTTGGTAGAATTCACTTGTGAAGCCATCTGGTCCTGGACTTTATTTGTTGGAAGATTTTTTTTTTCTAATTTTTACTTACTTATTTATTTTTGGCTGCGTTTGGTCTTCATTGCTGCGCGAGGGCTTTTCTCTAGTTGCAGTGAGCAGGGGCTACTGTTCGTTGCGGTGCATGGGTTTCTCATTGCGGTGGCTTCTCTTGTTGTGGAGCACAGACTCTATGCTCATGGGCTTCAGTAGTTGTGGCACACGGGCTCAGTAGTTGTGGCTCATGGGCTCTAGAGCGCAGGTTCAGTAATTGTGGTGCATGGACTTAGTTACTCCATGGCATGTGGGATCTTCCTGTACCAGGGCTCAAACCCATGTCCCCTGCATTGGCAGGTGGATTCTTAACCACTGTGCCTCCAGGGAAGTCCCTGTTGGAAGATTTTCAGTCACAGTTTCAATTTCATTACTTGTGATTGGTCTGTTTGTATTTTCTATTTCATCTTCATTCAGCCTTGGAAGGTTATACCTTTCTAAGAACTTGTCCATTTCTTCCAGATTGTCCATTTTATTGGCATAGAGTTGCATGTAGTAGTCTTTTATGGTGCTTTGTATTTCTGCAGTGTCCGTTGTATGTTCTCCTTTTGCATTTCTAATTTCATTGATTTGAGTCCTCTCCCTCTTTTTCTTGATGAGTCTGTCTAAAGGTTTATCAATTTTGTTTACGTTGTCAAAGAACCAGCTTTTAGTTTTATTGATCTTTGCTATTGTTTTCTTTGTTTCTATTTCATTTATTTCTGCTCTGATCTTTATGAGTTCTTTCCTTCGACTAACTTTGGGTTTTATTTGTTCTTTTTTCTCTAGTTGCTTTAGGTGTAAGGTTAGATTGTTTGAGATGTTTCTTGTTTTCTGAGGTAGGATTGTATTGCTATAAACTTCCATCTTAGAACTGCTTTTGCTGCATCCATAGGTTTTGGATCATTGGGTTTCCATTGTCATTTGTCTCTAGGTGTCTTTTGATTTCCTCTTTGATTTCTTTAGTGATCTCTTGATCATTTAGTAATGTATTGTTTATCTCCATGTGTTTGTGTTTTTTGCGTTTTCTCCCCGTAATTGATTTCTTATCTCATGGTGTTGTGGTTGGAAAAGATGCTTGATATGATTTCAGTATTCTTAAATTTACTGAGGCTTGATTTGTGACCAAGATGTGATCTGTCCTGGAGAATGTCCCGTGCGCACTTGAGAAGAAAGTGTAATCTGCTGTTTTTGGATGGAATGTCCTGTAAATATCAATTAAACCTCTCTGGTCTATTGTGTCATTAAAAGCTTGTGTTTCCTTATTAATTTTCTGTCTGAATGATCTGTCCATTGGTTTAAGTGAGGTGTTAAAGTCCCCCACTATTATTTTGTTACTGGCGATTTCCTCTTTTATAGCTGTTAGCATTTGCCTTATATATTGAGGTGCTCCTATGTTGGGTGCATATATATTTATAATTGTTATATCTTCTTGGATTGATCCCTTGATCATTTTGTAGTGTCCTTCCTTGTCTCTTGTAAGATTTTTTATTTTAAAGTCTATTTTATCTGATATGAATATTGCTACTCCAGCTTTCTTTTTGCATGGAACATCTTTTTCCATCCCCTCACTTTCAGTCTGTGTGTGTCCCTAGGTTTGAAGTGGGCCTCTTGTAGACAGCATATATATGGGTCTTGTTTTTGTATTCATTCAACGAGCCTTTGTCTTTTGTTTGGAGCATTTAATTCAGTCACATTTAAGGTAATTATTGATATGTATGTTCCTATTACCATTTTCTTAATTGTTTTGTGTTTGTTTTCATAGGTTCTTTTCTTCTCTTGTGTTTCCCACTTAGAGAAATTCCTTTAGCATTTGTTGTAGAGCTGGTTTGGTGCTACTGAGTTCTCTTAGCTTTTGCTTGTCTGTAAAGCTTTTGTTATTTTATTTATTTATTTATTTTTAATCTTTTTTTTTTAACATCTTTATTGGAGTATAATTGCTTTATAATCGTGTGTTAGTTTCTGCTTTATAACAAAGTGAATCAGTTATACATATACATATGTTCCTATATCTCTTCCCTGTTGCGTCTCCCTCCCTCCCTCCCACCCTCCCTATCCCACCCCTGTAGGTGGTCACAAACCACCTAGCTGATCTCTCTGTGCTATGTGGCTGCTTCCCAGTAGCTATCTGTTTTACGTCTGGTAGTATATATATGTCCATGCCACTCTCTCACTTTGTCACAGCTTACCCTTCCCCCTCCCCATATCCTCAAGTCCATGCTCTAGTAGGTCTGTGTCTTTATTCCTGTCTTACCCCTAGGTACTTCATGCCCCCCCCTTTTTTTTTCTTAGATTCCATATATACGTGTTAGCATACAGTATTTGTTTTTCTCTTTCTGCCTTCACTCTGTATGACAGACTCTAGGTCCATCCACCTCACTACAAATAACTCAATTTCGTTTTTTTTTATGGCTGAGTAGTATTCCATTGTATATATGTGCCACATCTTCTTTATGCATTCATCTGTTGATGGACACTTAGGTTGCTTCCATGTCCTGGCTGTTGTAAATAGAGCTGCAATGAACATTTTGGTACATGACTCTTTTTGAATTATGGTTTTCTCATGGTATATGCCCTGTAGTGGGATTGCTGGGTCATATGGTAGTTCTATTTGTAGTTTTTTAAGGAACATCCACACTGTTCTCCATAGTAGCTGTATCAATTTACATTCCCACCAGCAGTGCAAGAGGGTTCTCTTTTCTCCACACCCTCTCCAGCATTTATTGTTTCTAGATTTTTTGATGATAGCCATTCTGACCATTGTGAGATGATATCTCATTGTAGTTTTGATTTGCATTTCTGTAATGATTAATGATGTTGAGCATTCTTTCATGTGTTTGTTGGCAGTCTGTATATCTTCTTTGGAGAAATGTCTATTTAGGTCTTCTGCCCATTTTTGGATTGGGTTGTTTGTATTTTCTGTTATTGAGTTGCATGAGCTGCTTGTAAATTTTGGAGTTTAATCCTTTGTTAGTTGCTTCATTTGCAAATATTTTCTCTCATTCTGAGGGCTGTCTTTTGGTCTTGTTTATGGTTTCCTTTTCTGTGCAAAAGCTTTGAAGTTTCATTAGGTCCCATTTGTTTATTTTTGTTTTTATTTCCATTTCTCTAGGAGGTGGGTCAAAAAGGATCTTGCTGTGATTTATGTCATAGAGTGTTCTGCCTATGTTTTCCTCTAAGACTTTGATAGTTTCTGCCCTTACATTTAGGTCTTTAATCCATTTCGAGTTTATTTTTGTGTATGGTGTTAGAGAGTGTTCTAATTTCATACTTTTACATGTGCCTGTCCAGTTTTCCCAGCACCACTTATTTCTCCATTGAATCTGAATGAGATCCTTGCCAGGTAGAGTAATCTTGGTTGTAGGTTTTTCCCTTTTATCACTTTAAATGTACCGTGCCACTCCCTTCTGGATTGTAGAGTTTCGCTGAGTAATCAGCTGTTAACCTTATGGGAGTTCCCTTGTATGTTATTTGTTTTTTTTTCCCTTGTTGCTTTCTGTAATTTTTCTTTGTCTTTAATTGTTGTCAGTTTGCTTACTATGTGTCTTGGTGTGTTTCTCCTTGGGTTTACCCTGCCTGGGATTCTCTGCCCTTCCTGGACTTGGGTGGCTATTTTCTTTCCCATTTTAGGGAAGTTTTTGACTATAATCTCTTCAAATATTTTCTTGGGTCCTTTCTCTCTTCTCCTTCGGTACCCCTATAATGCAAATGTTGGTGTGTTTAATTTTGTCTCAGAGGTCTCTTAAGCTGTCTTCATTTCTTTTCATTCTTTTTTCTTTATTCTGTTCCATGGTAGTGAATTCCACCATTCTGTCTTCCAGGTCACTTATCCGTTATTCTGCCTCAGTTATTCTGCTATTGATTCCTTCTAATGTATTTTTCATTTCAGTTATTGTATTGTTCATCTCTGTTTGTTTATTCTTTAATTCTTCTAGGTCTTTGTTAAACATTTCTTGCATCTTCTCGATCTTTGCCTCCCTTCTTTTTCTGAGGTCCTGGATCATCTTCATTATCATTATTCTGAATTCTTTTTCTGGGGTTTTATCTTGTTCCTTCATCTGGTACCAAGTCCTCTGCCTTTTCATTTTATCTATCTTTCCGTGAATGTCAACCTGTCTAGTATTTTAATACCCATATGGTCAAGAAGTTCTTGGTTTCCTCCTAGTTAAAGATTTTTCTTTTTTTCCTTAGGTTTTATTTTTTTCTTCTTCTATTTCTATAGGTGGAAATCAACTAGTTATTGTTATATATTAAGAATTTAGAGGAATTTTTGGTTCTTTTTATGATTAGAAAAATCATTTGTTCGTGAAGTGTGAAAAATTAGTGACGTTATATTTGCAATAGAGTTTTGAAGCCAATTCCCAGGGCTATACAGTGAAACGATAGTAGAGCTGGGAATAAAACCAAGGTCTTATGAAATTCATTTTTTTTTTGTTTTTTAGAGGGGAGGAAATAATGTCATTTCCCCAGAGAACAAACTCTGTAGCTAGTAGAAACAATGAAAAGAGTTCTTAATATAGATTTTAAAACTGGTATAGATGCAAGAAATAGTAGTGACGGGGAACTTCTAGCATCCTGATGTTGGCTGGAAGTCTAATTCTGCTAAATGAAGAGCAAGGCATCATAATGGAAAGGACCCTGAAATACGTTCCAATTTCCTTTTGCTTGGCTGAAGGACCTTGAGTAAATCATTTAACAGTTTCTGTCCTTGGAACGTTAACACCCTTCTTTCCAAACTTGTAAGGTTATTATGAAGATCAAATATGGTAAAGCTTGTGAAAGTATTGAAAAGAGTACTGTACAGGTGTGAGTTAGCATAAAGCTAAAACATCTGATGTATTCTTCTCTCGTATTGCCAACAGTGTCATCTCTTTGATGTTGGAAGAAGCAGTGGAGAGAATTGCCATTCTGTGTCTTTTAATGACTGATAAAGAATGTATTGGTGATATGACCTTAAAAGGAATTCTGGGAAAGGTGACCTTATTTGACTTTATAATGTCAAGGCAAGACACTACTGGGTATAATTTTTTTAAAGTAGATTTTAAGAAATTTAGAGAAAAAGTAGATATTTTAGAAGGGACTGTGACTCATGACGATGGTTCATAATAAAAAGTGAAATTCTAATGATTTATTTGTAAATGATTTAAATAAGAGAGGAAGGTGTATGGGCAAGATGGTTTATCTTAACAAAGCCAGTGATTTAGACAACTCTCTGAGCACAAAGTGTATGGAAAATATAACAAATAGTAAGGGAGGGGAATGTAACTAAGGAAAAATACAAGCATAGAATTTATTTAAAATGAAATTGGTTACTTTCCTGTAGTAGAATTGGCTTTAAAATATGCATTTAACTGAACATATTTTAAAGTTAAAACAATGGCTATTGGCTACTCCTTAACTCTCTGAGTAGAAAAGAATTCATAAGAAGGTTTAGGCAGGATAGTGTCATTTAGGCTTAAACTGAGAATTAGCTGAAGTTTATGAAAAGATTAGAGCAAACAAACAAAAATAGGCTAAAGATAGGAAAATGGGCTCTTTGTTTTGTAAAGGTTAAAGCTCCTTCCAGTTGATAGAGAAGGGGATAAGGCCACTTATTAGGAAGGCTGGAAATCCTCCTTAAAGCTAGTCTTTACTGCAAATATATTAACAGAGACTGAGCATTTACCAGGGATAGTTGCAGAGGAAGGGGAAAGATTTGGGTTTAAATGTCTTTATTTCTAGCATTACTACTTAATGTATTCAGTGTAGCAGCATGGATGTCTAGATGTGTTGTCATCATCATGATAGAGTTTAAGCCTCATTTTGTGTTCTTCTAATTAGGATTAACCAGTCATTTGTAGTGCAGATTTGTAGTGATATTGAGTGCTGAGAACTAGGGTATATGGAAAAATTGAGAAAACCTACAAGTGTACCAACCTCTATTATCCAAACCACCCCTAATTATTTACAGTAGTCTCAGTGAATCAAAGGATGCTCTTGGGTACAATTCTTCAAAAAAACTATTCTCAAACAGTATGGGATCTACCAAGTTGAGGGCCAGAGAAAGAACATTAAGGGTACTTTGTAGCTTGCTGGGGACCCGTAATCAAACCTCTCTTCCAAAGCTGATATGTAGTGCCTTAAAATGAGCTGTTTACTTGGTTGTGCTTTCTCTTTTACATTTTGTGTTCAAATTCTTTACAGCTCATGTCAAAAGAGAAGAATGGAGCCTGGGCAGCAACCCCTTTTGTGAGGACATATTTAAAACTTTGTTTGATATTGTACTGTAAGAAGGATGCTAAGAATAATGATCATAGTGGATCTGTTTTCAAGTTTTATTTTAAGATTTGGCTTTTTAAAACTATCTTCAGTCTTAAATGGAAGTACTTATTCTGTGAATTTATATATAAGTAGCATTTCTAGCCAAGTAGAAAAAATGACTAGTTTGTTCATTTTCCTAGAAAACTAACAGATGCTTTCCTAGAGATAAAGTGTAATTAAATTTATTTATAGTTGAGTTGGTAACTTTCTTATAGTAAAATTGGCTTTACAATATGCATTTAACAGAACATATTTAAAAGTTAGAACAATGGCTACCAGCTACTCCCTGAGCCTCTCGTATTAAAAAGAATTCATATGAAGTTTTAGATGTCAGTTGAATTAACTTATAAGCAATGTCCAGTGGGGAAAGAAATCATTAAATTGGCCCTTTTTTCTTTTGACACTGCTCCTGAAAAATAAGTTTGAGAATTATAAAGGTGACATAGTTTATGCTAGAATAGTAATAATAACTTCCAATTCTGTATGTGTGTGTGTGGAGGGGAAGGGCGTGTATAACTCTATCTAGAAGGATATCTTTTTGGTCTTGATTTTTAGATACCGATCACATCAGCAAAAAATAAAGTCATTAATCTTGAATTGAAGGTAAAATAACAATGGATCTGGTTTCTAAGAGTCACTCCATGTGGTTATTGAGAAGTCTGATTTTAAAAATGTATTGGGGGCTTCCCTGGTGGCGCAGTGGTTAAGAATCCGCCTGCCAATTCAGGGGACATGGGTTCGAGCCCTGGTCCAGGAAGATCCCACATGCTGTGGAGCAGCTAAGCCCATGCTCCACAGCTACTGAGCCTGCACTCTAGAGCCCTCATCAGCCACAACTACTGAGCTCACGTGCCACAACTACTGAAGCCCACATGTCTAGAGCCCATGCTCTGCAACAAGAGAAGCCACTGCAATGAGAAGCCTGCGCACTGCAACGAAGAGTAGCCCCTACTTGATGCAACAAAAGAAAGCCCACGTGCAGCAACAAAAACCTAATGCAGCCAAAAATAATTAAATTAATTAATAAAACCCCCCAGTAATTCTTTAAAAAAATAAAAAATGTATTTGTTTCTGAAAATTTTCCCATATAATTGACTTTATATGGTTTTTGCAACCAAATTGTGCTGAGATGGCCAACAGCCCACCCAAGAGAGGAAGAGCATCAAAGTGAAAAGGCCACAGTGGTCAAAATGTCAGATCTAAGAGTTTCCCATTTAGAAAGCTGGAAGTGGCTGATGTCAATGGATAGTATTAAAGATGGGGCTGGAGGCGTAAATTTGGTAATCACATGCAGTAAATATCCCATCTCTTCCCTAATTATTATTGTTACTACTTTTTTTTTTATGGTACGCGGGCCTCTCACTGTTGTGGCCTCTCCCGTTGCAGAGCACAGGCTCCGGACGCGCAGGCTCAGCGGCCATGGCTCACGGGCCCAGCCGCTCCGCGGCATGTGGGATCTTCCTGGACCAGGGCACGAACCCGTGTCCCCTGCATCAGCAGGCGGACTCTCAACCACTGTGCCACCAGGGAAGCCCTTCCCTAATTATTTTAAAATAAACTTTTAATTTTAGAATGGTTTTAGGTTTATAGAAATATTGCAGAGATAGTAAAGAGAATTCTCATATACCCTATACTCAGTTTCCCCTATTATTAAAATTTTACATTAGTATGGTATGTTATAATTAACAAACCAAGATTGATATAATTTTTATTATTTAAAGTCTGTATTCTATCTAGATTTCCTTGGTTTTTATCTCGTGGTCTTTTCTATTCCAGGATCTCATGCAAGATAGCATTCTGCATTTAGTCATTGTGTCTGTTTAGGTTCTTCTTGACTTTCACAGTTTATCAGACTTTCCTTGTTTTTGATGATATTGACAATTTTGAGGAGTACTGATCAAGTATTTGGTAGAATGTCTCTTAATTGGGATTTGTCTGATGTTTTTATCCTGGAGTTATGTGTTTTTGGGAGAAAGACTACCGAGGGAAATCGCCTTTTTCATCACATCACGTCAAGGGCACATACTATCAACATGACTTATTACTGTTGATGTTGACCATTATCACCTGAGATAGTGTTTCCCTTTCCATACTGTCCTCTTTGGAAATAAGTCACTTTGTACAACCTGCACTTAAGAAGTGGGAATTTTATTCCACTTCCCTGAGGGTGGATTCTTTCCATAAATTACTAGGAATTCTCCTGCATGACAGATTGGTTTGTTCTCTGTTTATTTCTTTACCCAACCATTTACTTATATCAGTTGGACTCATGGATATTTATTTTATACTTTGGGGTACAAGCCAATACTATCAATACTTTATGTTTTTGTTCACAGTTCCCTTGGGAGCTCTTTCAGTTGGTTTCAATGTCCCCTTTACCCATCATTTGTTCCATCTTGTGTGTGTGTGTGTGTTTGTGTGTGTTCTGAGCACTTCCTTACTTTCTGTCGCTGTAAAATGCTCCAGGATCATCTTTTATATTTCACATGCTAGTCTCAGAATCAGCTGTTTCTCCAAGGAACCCTGAAGAATGGTATTAGGAAACAAGATCTGATGTTAGTTGTGATCATTGTTACTGGGATATAGTTGCTTCTAGGCCTTCTCAGCTTACAGAACAAGGAAATATATATGTGTATACTAACCCATGTATATACACATAAATATAAATATTTCTGTATGCGACCATCTGTACCTATGTTAAACTAAACATGAGTTCATACTCATGTCTTCACTCTAATCCATTACCATGTGGATAATTTTCCCTCTTCCTCTTGCTTATTTGTAACTTCCCCATTCCAACAGTGAGAACTTTGGCTCCCACCTTTCATTTATTTACTCATTTTAAGTTATCATGAATATATCCCATAATATTAAATATATAGTTATATTTTACATACTTGGTAAACACTGTGACAAAACTCCTGTAATTTTTCTGAAAAATGGCAATTTCCTTCTGTAGTCTTTCTCCCCAAAACACATAACCCCATGATAAAAACATCAGACAAATCCCAATTGAGATATTCTACCAAATAATAGAACAGTACTCCTCAAAATTGTCAATATCATCCAAAACAAGGAAAGTCTGATAAACTGTCATAGTTATATTATACATGTGTAACATTATCAGAATTTTTAACTTGTACCCCCAGGGGTAACAGCTTTATCAGCCATGGTACAGTGGTTATATACAGTTCCTTTTGTCTTACGTCTTGCAGATTTCACTCATTTCCAAAGTTATTTAGGTAAGTACCCTACCCTGTCAGTGAATAGTTTCATACAGTTAGAACAATTTGTAAGAACAATTTGTAATACAGTTAGATTGTTTTGTCATACTCTTCATTCCATTTTGGAATCCTCTGATGTCTTTAATGATTTTTTTTTTAGTTGCATACACTAAGGTTTACTTTTTGTGCTGTAAAGTTTTATAAGTTTTTAAAAAATTTAATTAATTTTATTTTTTGGCTGTGTTGGGTCTTCATTGCTGCTCACGGGCTTTCTCTAATTGCAGTGAGCAGGGGCTACTCTTCGTTGTGGTGTGTGGGCTTCTCATTGTGATGGCTTCTCTTGTTGCAGAGCACAGGCTCTAGGTACGCGAGCTTCAGTAGTTGCACCACACGGGCTCTAGAGCACAGGCTCCGTAGTTGTGGCACATGGGCTTAGTTGCTCTGCGGCATGTGAGATCTTCCCGGACAAGGGCTTGAACCCATGTCCCCTGCATTGGCAGGCGGATTCTCAACCACTGCGCCACCAGGGAAGCCCCAAAGTTTTCTAAGTTTTGACAGTACATAGTGTCATGTATTCACCACTGCAATGTTATATACCCCAAATTATTTTTAATTGTTTAATATTTGATTATTTTTGACTAAAAAATTCCAGCAGTTTGGGGTGATTCAATCTAATATCACTTGAAATGTAAGCCAGTGATTATTTACAGTTACGTGAAATAGCTGAAACTTTCAATTAAGTTTTAAGTTATCATAAAGATATACTATAATCTTAAACATATAGTTATATTTTACATACTGGGTAAACACTGTGATAAAACTCCTGTAATTTGTCTGATAAAAGTTATGTTAAATGGTTACATTCCTTAATCCTCTCCAAATATTTGCATTTTCAAAGAAGAGTACATAATAATTCAAATATATCCTATCGAGTGTTAAGAGTTTTAGGCAGTGTTAATGACTTGACTTAAAAACTTGTAGGCAGGGTAGGGAAATCTTGCTCTCTAGTGCCAACCTCCCTTAATTATAATTTAATGTATTGCTTCTTACTTCATTTTTGAAACGTCCTAGAGTCGTAGATGTTTGGGACCATCTTAACATTATCCTCAAGCCACATCATCCGTGTGAAACAGGATTACATTTCTTCATTCAACAAATATGTTTTCGAGCATCTTCTATATGTGTGATATTGTGTTAGGGGCAGCATTCCATATTGTAGATCAGCTACCTTCTGGGTGGCTAAAATGCTCTTGGAACCAGTGGCTTCCAGACTGCTAAATTTCAAGAGAAAGTTAAAGAAAAATAGCGTGGATGTAGAGTTGCCACCTTTTTATTTTGTGAAGCCTGGACATTAAAAATGAACAAACAAACAAATAAGACTTTGATCAGGCAGGATTTGTTTTGCCTTTTCTGAATGTCAAATTTAAATTTCATATTATTTTCTTTTCTCTAATTAATAAAAGCTTTTCACCCTAATCCACTTTTATTTGAAGGCTTTTTTCTTAAACAACTTCAGCTATTATCCTACTCTACAGATGTCAAGGGTAGACCTTCAATGAGAAGAACAGATGTCAGAAATTTGGCAGTTGTGAATAATCATGTCTATCTCTTGTCAATATTTTGATTCTAAGTAAGGGAAATACTGTGGAGAACTGCTGCTTTGGTTGGAAACCTAGATTAGCACATGCTGTTCCATAGTGAATGCTTAATAATATCTGCTAACTGAATGAAATAATGAACCTTCTCAAATCGTCTCATTCATTATGTGGGGATACAGAATCCAGCATCTGACAAGAACTTCCTTTGCTATAACAATCTGGCATTTTCTACATTTTATACGTGAACATAATAAAAACAAAATATTTGCCCTAATTGGCCTAATTCTAATTGGTAGAATTTAGCCTTGGTTTTCTGACTTTGTCTTAATCTCTTTATAATAAGAAATCATTTTAAAATTAGTACATTTCTCATTCTCATTTTCATTTTGAACCTAGTTTCACAAGTAAGCATTTCATTGGACATGACAAGACAGCATTTTGTGGATTTAGTGATCCTACAAATCTTGTACCATCACTTCCAAGACCTAATAAGGCTGAAATAAAAAAATTGTTTTAAGTCCTTAGGATATAAATAAAAATTGAATATATTTATGAAGATATAGAGATTTATAAAACTTAATCAAGAGATGACTACCTCATTCTCTGAAACTAGTTTTTCTCTCTTAAAGAAATATGTTCATTGAAGAATATTTAGAAAACACAGATTACATGATAAGAAAACAAAAATCACCTATAGTCAGCTGAAAGTTAGCCATGTTTTGGCATAGATTTAGCTTATATTGTACTGTTATGTCATATGATTTAAAAATGTAATTTATATGTTTTTATTTTATGTAGAAAATGAATTTTTTTCATGTTATTAACTATTCTGTTATACTATAATAATAGTATTCCATTGTGTGATAGGTCCCCTCTTTTTGGGTGTTTGTATTATTTCCAATCACAATTTCACTTTAATTCTTGTTAATTAGACAGGAGATTATGCTGTTGACTTTTTAGGAGAAAGGGATGAAGAGTTGTATTTGAAACTAAAGTGAAGTTGTGGGACAGCAATGCCCTTAAGTGCTTGGAATTACTGCTATGGAATTTGGTCTGCTTGCTTCCCTAGCTGGGCTGCAGGCCTGCTGAGGCCTGTTTGCTGTTAGCCAGCTGAGAGGGCAGTGGCCTCAGTTGTGTCAGCAGGAACAGAGCGGGCTTCATCTCTGCTCTTTGTCTCAGATTTGGTGCTGGTGTGTTGTCCCTGCTGCTACCATGTGATGGCTCGTAAGCAGCACTATACACTGTAACTCCTTTTGAAAGCTCTATTGTGAGATGCTGCTGAGTTTTAACGCAGAGCAGGTTTTTGCTAGCGTGTTGCTTTTGGTTTCTTTCAAATGTGAATGTGCCTTCCTCTAAAGAATCCTAAGTAAGGAAAGCACCTAAAAGATGAATTAAATTATCCTTCCCTTCAAGCCTCCTATGGTAGAATGGTAATGTAATAGAAAAGTAAGTACTCATATTTCTTTCTCTATTTTGCATTGCAGTTAATCACTATGAGAGAAGTGAGAAATAAGAGAGTGGGTGTGGGAATCAGGGAAGGTTTCATAAATGAAATGATATTTGAATGGGGTGATGAAGAATGGGTACGGTTTTTGAGAGTAGAAACAGATGACAAGAAGCACAGAAATGTGGATAGTGGAAGTTACTCAGGTTTTTTTTTTTTTTAATTCATTCATAAAACATTAATTCAGGGCCTATGATGTACCAGGAATTATACTAAACGTTGCTTACACAAGGATGAATTAGATATGGTTTCTCTTCCTAGCAGTTGAAGTGTGGTTGGGAAGGTGGAAAATATATAAGCATATATAGTTGGCTCTATAATATAGGTTTCTACAAATAACATGGAGTTCAGAGTAGGGATGTCATAGCCCAGCTTAGGCAAAGTAACAAAAAGCCTTGGAGGGCTGATACCTGAGCTGAGTCCTGAAGGACCTATAGGCAAGGTGGAGGGTACTCCACGTAGAGGAAACTGCATGTGCAAAAGCAAGTATGCAAGGAAAGAAGATGGAATCTACAGGATACTACAAGAAGTCCGGTGTACAGCAAAAGAAGATACTGCAAAGTGGAGGAGGATTGGCAAGAAGTAATTTATGAGGGCTTGAGTTAAGACAGATGGGGAGAGGGACTTTCCTGGTGGTCCAGTGGTTAAGACTTCGCCTTTCAATGCAGGGTGTATGGGTTCGATTCCTCGTCGGGGAGCTAAGATCCCACATCCCTCGCGGCCAAAAAACCAAAACATAAAACAGAAGCAATATTGTAACAAATTCAATAAAGACTTTAAAAATGGTCCACATTAAAAAAAAAAAAAAAGACAGATGGGGAGAAAATCAAGGATGACTTCCCAGTTTTTTACTTGGTTGATTGGTTGGTGCTGCCATTCACTGTTACAGGAGATAAGGAGAAGTAGATTGGGACATCACTGTGCTTGGATTGGGACATGTTGAGTTTGGGGTGCTTGTGATGTACAAGTAGAAGTCTGGAGCTCAGAAGAGAGGCGAGACTGCAGATACTTGACTGGGAACCATTAGTAGGGAGTGGATGAAATCACTGAGGGAGAACATGTAGAGTGAGAAGAGGGCTGATAAAAACCCAGAAAGGGCTAGACAATGGAAGACACTTAGAAGGAGAAGAGGTTGGAGTAAAACCAGGAGGGAATGGAGTGAGGGAAATTAGCTGAGAAAGCATCAGGAAAGGAGAAGGAGAAGAGGTTGTAGTAAAACCAGGAGGGAATGGAGTGAGGGAAATTAGCTGAGAAAGCATCAGGAAAGGAGAAGTGAGAAGAGGAGAGGATGAGAGGAGAAGAAAAGAGAGGAGAGGAGAGAGAGGTCAGCAATATCAAGTGTTCCTGAAAGAAGAAGGAAGATAAATTCTGGGAGTCCCATTGTTTTTAGAAATAAGACGGTCATAGTGATATTGATGAAGACAGCTTTAAGGGTGAAGTAGAAGACTGACTTGAATTTCAGTGTTTGAGGCACACATTAGAGGTCAAGGAGGCATGATTTTATTTTATTTATTTTTGGCTGCATTGGGTCTTCGTTGCTGTGCGCAGGCTTTCTCTAGTTGCAGTGAGCGGGGGCTATTCTTCTTTGAGGTGCACGTGCTTCTCATTGTGGTAGCTTCTCGTTGTGGAGCACGAGCTCTAGGCGCGCGGGCTTCAGTAGTTGTGGCACGTGGGCTCAGTAATTGTGGTGCACAGGCTTAGTTGCTCTGTGGCATGTGGGATCTTCCAGGACCAGGGCTCGAACCCGTGTCCCCTACACTGGCAGGCGGATTCTTAACCACTGGGCCACCAGGGAAGCTGGAGGCATGATTTTAGAATCCTCTTCTAAGAAACTTGGTTGTAGAGGGAGTGGTGAGGGGTAAGAGGAGGTGGGAGGGGATGAGTGGAGCAAGGACGGAGAGAGATGATGGTATTAGTTTGCTTGTTTTTTCCCCGAAGATGGAAAACTGGAATATATATATATATATATTTTTTGGAATATTTTTATAAGAACCACTTGAGAGGGGAGGTTGAAAATGTAGGAGAGTCTGGGAGGATGTAAATTGCTGGAGAGAGTTCTCTGAGGAGGAAGGAGGGAAGGGGGTTATGAGCACAAATGCATAATTGTACGGAGATCTTTCTTTCAAAGGTGTCTGAGTGATGTTAAAGGTACACATACTAGTACACAGACTTTATTCTAAGTGGGCCTTAACTCTGTCTCTGTGTGTTTGTAGTGTTAGCCTATTTCAAAGGCTTTACTATTTTATGTCCCCCCAAGAAAAAACGTATGAGATTAGCCATTTAGTCTTTCTTGTCATCCCGATATTCTTCCTCTCTCTAGTTTAACCTATGATCTAAACCATTTTTTCCCCTAATACCTACTGAGTGACCTCTGTAAAAAGTAAAGAGTAAAATTTCTTGACATATTCCTCTCGACCTATTAGGGACATGCTCTTCTCAAGTGGTGGGGGTCCCTGGAGAGAGAACTTCATGGGTAAGGCAACTTCTTTGGGAGACAATTCTTTTAGAAAAAGTACAGGACTGGAAATCATGTTCCAGCCCCAATTCTGTCATTAGTGAGCTCCTGTGATAGGGTATGAGTCCCTTAACCCCTCTTTGTCTCTTTCCTCACTTGTAACACGTGAGTACTAAGTGCCATTGTACTTACCTCCTGTACTGTTGAGAGAACTAATATATGTATATTATTAATGCTTTGAAATGTATAGAATGCAGTGCGTATGAAAGATGATATTATCATAGTTGTGCCTTACCTGGCCAGAATTCAGAAATCCAAACATTCATTGGTCCCTAGTAGTGACAGTTTAACGACATCGTGCATTATGTGGTAGAAAGCATTTTCACACCCTTGGGTTTCCATGTAACCCTGAAAGAAGACAGCTATAAAGGGACAAGAGGTGAATTAAATAGGTTCTGCGTAGCCATGGTGATGTAGCAGTGTTCCTCTAGATTACCCTCAGGTGAGCAATGCAGGCTGTTGCCCAGAACCCACTCACTTCCTCACAACTCTCACAGGCTGGGTTTTCTGACATCTACACCCATTATGGAGTAGGAGTGGCAGACTAGGAGCTAGGAGGAAAGGAATGGTTAAGAGCAGGCACACTTATGGCAGGGAGATGTGGTACCTATCGTAAAATACCTCTTAAGGGAACAGTAATAATAATAAAAGCTCACAATTTGTGCAGGATTATCAGGCCTTTTAAAGATTTAATGTGGGCATAGCTATGTTTTAGCATAATACAATTGTTGATGTTTAAAATGGGGACTTTATAAAAGAAATATTGAAATACTTGATATACTGTATGCTAAGAATGCCAAGAAGAAAATATCAACTATATTTATAGTTTTTCATTAAAATAAAATTTTGACAGTTAAAGTGCCAGCTGAGGCCTTTCCCAAAGGGTCTCACTCTTCTATTTGTAGGATGCTCATGAATTACTGCTTCTTATATAAATTGCTGAGAGATAGAGCTCGTATCTATCTCTCATGTAGATGGTAGATGGTGTACAAAACCTGATGATGGATGAAGGGAGCTTCATATTATCAGTTCAAGCTTATATTTCCATAGCACGTTTTAAAAAACATTTTAAGTCTGTAGTGCTCCATGGGATCATAAGAAGGTTAATCCATACTCAGGATTTTTCAAGAATAAAATAACCTTACCCCAGACTATATTCTGACCCTGGAGAACACATTATCAGCTTTGGAGTAGCAATTATTCATCTTTCTAATTCTGAGATATAGTGTTCTTTCATTTAATATCTTTAATTGAAATAGTAACCTATAATAGAAATTACTAAACATCAAATATGAAAGTTTCATTATATTTCTTTTACCAGTTAAATGAGTATTTTAGTTATCCTTTGAGAATTGCCAGTGATCAAAATCAGCCTCCTGTAAAAGGAAAGTAAAAACATTTATTATTGAATTGTGGTAGCCCTGTTGACATTCAGGAAGGACAAGCCTTGAAACCTTCTAAGATCCAAAATTCTTGCCGTGAGAAATGTTTTTGTCTTTTATAAGCAAGAGTCTGAAATCTGGACAATGGCTTAAAATCAAAGTAATGACCTGGAATGCTGTTGATTCAGAAGAAATGTGTTCAGGAGTGATAATCTGTGTTAAAAAGGAGAGACTATTTTTTAAATTGATCAAAGACTTACATTTCTCATTATTTTACTAACAGTTGTTTCAGTGAACATGTGCTACTCTCTTCACATTGAAGTTGACTTGTTGAACATTCGATAAGCTTGAGACAAAGTTGTTGTGTCAGAAGCAATATATTTTGGTGATTGACTTATCTGCTGGTAGTGACAGGTTGTTAGGTGTTTGTCAGGGATTGGATATATAAAAGTACCGTTAGTGGTTAAAAACTACTTGTATTTTTCTGTTCTCTGAGTGGAAATTTTCTACAGCAGTTACGTTAAGAAAAGGCTTTTTAAAAAAATACTTTTGATTTTATTGAAAAAGTTTAAAAATCAGTAAATACAAAGACTTTTACAACAAATGCCAGTGTACTCATCACCCCAAATTAGTAAGTTATTAATATTTTGTCTTTACAGATATGAATGACATTATAAATATGATAGAAATAAATATTACATGTATGGTAATGTCTTCTTTGTTTCTTCAGCTCCATAGCCCAGAACTAATCACCAACTTAAATTTGATGTTTATCCTTCAAGGCTGTTTTTATACTTTTACTCCATATATGTGTTTGTAAACAAAATATAGAATTGTTTTGTATGCTTAAAAAATCTACATAAAAGCTATCATTCTGCACCTTTTTTTTCGACTGAACATTACTTTGTTAAAAGCTATCCACGTTGATTCTTACAAATCTTGTTTATTCATTTTAATTGCTGTGTATTATATTCCACTGTATGAATAAATCACAACCTACTCTAAGAAAAGGGTTGAACTGGGGTGAAAATGGAGTGATACCATAAGGAGAAGTTCTAATTGAGGGAAACAAGATAAAAAAATTATTATTGATTTCTTCTTTGTACTTGATGCTATCTTTCTGAATTTTATTTTTCTGGAGGTAACTTTTTTCATTTAAATTTATGCTCCAAGGTGGATGTTGACAATAATACTGGCTTAAATTTTTTTACTTTTCATGCTATAATTTTTAGAGAGCTTTCCCAAGCACTATCTTATTTATTAATACATGACATGACTAATTGGGAAGGCAAGTATACTATTGCTGTTTTACTTGTTTAGTAACTTGTTTAAGGTAAAAGGGGTTTAGTAACTTGTTTAAGGCCCTAGAGCTAGTGTCAGGACAAAACACTTTCTTCCTTATAACGCATTTTCCTTTTTTTTAAATTAAATTAAATTTATTTTTTATACAGCAAGTTCTTATTTGTTATCTATTTTATACATATTAGTGTATATATGTCAATCTCAAGCTCCCAATTCATTCCACCACCTCCATTGTCCTTTATTTGTAGCACATTGTTAATGTGAGAATTGATGAGGAAGATATTTTGGCTGGAGGTTTTAACTGAGCTTGGAATTTAAAAATTTAACTTGTAGACTTGTCACTTTTGGAAAAGCGGGCTTAAGTAACCTTAAATTAAAAAGATAATAGCTAAAAATTCTACATATGTCTTACACACTTTAAAATTTTGCTTAAAAACTATTTAAATGAAACTAAAAATAGAGCTACCATATGACCCAGCAGTTCCACTCCTGGGTATATAGCCAACCCCTGCCCCAATTCGAAAAGATATATGCACCCCAATGTTCATAGCAGCATTGTTTACAATTGCCAAGATATGGAAGCAACCTAAGTGTCCATCAACAGATGAATGGATAAAGAAGATGTGGTATATATATACAATGGAGTACTGCTCAGCCATAAAAAAGAGTGAAATAATGCCATTTGCAGCAACATGGATGGACTTGGAGGGTGTTATGCTAAGTAAAGTAAGTCAGACAGAGAAAGACAAGTACTGTATGATATTACTTATATGTGGAATCTAAAAAAATACAACAAACTAGTGCATATAATAAAGAAGCAGATTCACAGATATGGAGAACAAATTAGTGGTTATCAGTTGAGAGAGGGAAGAGGGAGGATTAAGTGGTACAAACTAGCATGTATAAGATAAGCTACAAGGATATATTGTACAACATGGGAATTATAGCCAATATTTTATAATTACTATAAATGGAGTGTAAACTTTAAAAATTGTGAATCACTATATTGTGCACCTGTAACTTATATAATATTGTACATCAACTATTCTCCAATAAAATTAAAAAAACAAACTATTTAAAATGGTCTATTAAGGGCAAAATCATCATAGAACTAGAATTCATTATCCACTAGATATGGGTTCATAGGCTCTGCATTTATTATAACTAACTAGTGCTTAGTAGAGGAATAATTCTGGAGAATATTTTATTGACCAAGTTTAGAATCTGTCAGAGACACAGATTTGATTTACACTTATAGATAATGTGACTATATTTTAATGCTGGGGTTAAAGGATAATCCTTATATCTATTCTATAAGTTTTGTAACATATGTTGCACCTAGCTATACTTTAAGGGACAGATTGGTTTGTGATATGTCAAAAATATGGATTTATGTAATAGCTAAAATATATCCAGAATATATATGAGTGCGAACTGTGGCAATTATACTAGGTGCCTGTGATCTAGTTGGAGAAGGATGACTTAATGTTACTTACATATATGTTAATAGGGCAACTTATCAAGAATTCACTGTAGCATGGTAGAGAAACACAACTTCGTTTTTTGTTCTGCAGCCTTAAGAGAAGCATGCATTCTATCCTTAGGAATGGGAGACTATATACTCCATTCCTCAAGATGGAATTCTTATTCCCAAGGAAGGTAAACATGCTCTTGGATGGTCCTAGAATTCATGGTGCAGGCTTTTAGGACCATCTTGTGTCTCAAGTCTTTGAAAGAACAACTGAATCCTATTATTGTTGAAAGAGATTGGGAAAGAAATGCTAGTTGTCTTTAGAAGATTGGCTGATCCTCTTCCAGGGAAGAAAGAAATTTCTAGGGAGTGGAAATCAGAGGTGGTCAATTTTTGTGGGCAGTTGAAGCTGGTACTCTAGTTGAAGCAGTTCCTTGGAGGTTCCGAAGTGGGTATGGTTATGTGGGTGCTAGGGAGGACTGAGCACTGAGACAACTTTGACATCCATAGTGAAGGTCCTCATGCCTAATGTGGCATAGAGTAAGCAATGGATGCTACCAATGGAGCTAAGTCACCTTCAACAGGGCCATGAGGGTTTACAATGAGCATTTCCGGGAGGGGGTGTTCACCCTGGGCCACTGACTTCAGGCCTTGCCTTCATTTTTCTTCACTGCATCACCTTTTGGGTCTTTTGGCCTCGCCGCTCGGCTTGTGGAATTTTAGTTCCCCCACCAGGGATCGAACCTAGGCCCTGGCAGTGAAAGTGCTGAGTCCTAACCACTGGACTGCCAGGGAATTCTCAGCGTCACCTTTAGGGTCTGATACAACTTAAGGGGTGAGGGAACAAAGAGCCTTTAAACATGTCAGATTTCTCACTGACATGGCTGAATCATGTCCTTGAAGTCTGAACTGATTTGAATATGAAAAAAACAAAAAGAGGGACTTCCCTGGTGGCGCAGTGGTTAAGAATCCGCCTGCCAATGTAGGGGACACGGGTTCGAGGCCTGTTCCGGGAAGATCCCACGTGCTGCAGAGCAACTAAGTCCATGCGCTACAACTACTGAGCCTGTGCTCTAGAGCCCACGAGGCACAACTATTGAGCCCGTGTGCTTAGAGCCCGTGCTCCACACCAAGAGAAGCCACCGCAATGAGAAGCCTGTGCACTGCAACAAAGAGTAGCCCCCGCTCGCCACAACTAGAGAATGCCTGTGTGCAGCAGCAAAGACCCAATGCAGCCAAAAATAAATAAATAAATTTATTAAAAACAAAAAGATGTGATATTTCTTGCATCTCTAGTGTAGTGGAGCAGTTCATAGCTTTATATGCATATGCACATGAATATATATATGCATCTGTTTCATACCTCCCTGGCATTTATGCATCCATCCTGAAATGTCTTCTTCCCTTGTTTCACCACCTGGAAAATGCTTACTCATCATTCAAAATTCATGTCAAATACCACTTCTTTTCGAATAAGCATGAGAGTAGGGAGTCTAAAAATAATTCTTGGCTTCCTAATTTGCAATATAGAGATAATGCCTGCCTTAATTAAATCACAGACTGGTTGTGAGATTTTTATTAAATGACATAGTAAAGAGACAGAAGGTATTAAAGACTGAGGGAGCCATACAAAAGCATGGAGTAGAGGAATTCGGTGCGCATAGAGGCAGGGCACTAGGGAGACCTGTCTTGATGGAGCTGAAGATTTATTTTTAATTTTTTTTTTATCTCTGGGTGTATGTGGCTGGGAGGAGAATAACCAAAAAAATACTTAGTGTGAGACTGGATTTAGGGGAGGATCTTGAAAATCAGGAAGAGGACTTTTAATACAATGAGGTGGTTATCAGGAAACATTTTCTTAATAGATGAGGGAGTATTTCAAGTCAATTTAGCTTGGGAGTGTTACACAAAATTAATTTTATTGAAGGGTGAAGAGCCTGGAGAGACAGGAAAATTAATGTGGATACAAGTAGATTGTGAGGGCAAAAATCATGAACAGGTTTAAAAGCACAACCTCAAGACTGAAAATATAATGGGCTGCTTTTGAAGTAGAGAGTTTTAAATTGTAGTAGGTGACTCACCTTCTAAATTTATTGGTAGAGTATGATTTCAGGGTGTGATGGTTTAATGAAGGATGGATGTACTAGACTGAATTCCATGGGGGAAGAGACTGTTACTGGATTGTTCAATCTTTTCACAGTGCTGGCAACATCATAGCTTTCAGAGATTAGCTGAAGAAATGAAGTAACTTATCAAACAGTAGTAAGATATTTTTAGCTGTAGTTCCATTGTACTTTGTAAAAGGAAATATTTTAATTCCTTCTTTAAGACAGTTTCTTTTTAAATAACCGTTCCCCATTTCAAAGACCAAGAAGCTGCTCTTCGTGTTCCACCATTAGGTCAGTCTTATGAAATGATGAACCTGAGTGTCAAGAAACTTTTGCACAAAATCCAGGGTCTGACATGATTCTGAATCTACTATTTTGGTTTTTTTAATAAAAATGCACTGTGGTTATGATTTATAAGAAATATACATTTGGTCATTCAGATAACCAAAATATATTTCTCATATATATATTTTTCATCATCCACAGTTTCTGGTTCACAGCTTCCAAAACCCTAGGAATTTCCTAAGTGATGAGAGCCTTAAAGGTACCTTTTGTTAGATTAATGAGGTGACTTTTGGAGCCCACCTAAGGATAGGGGCTGATTGCTAGGGAAACTGACCAAGTCATAGGGGATTGGAAACTTTAGTCCCACCCACCTGACCTCTGGGGAGGGGAGGGAGCAGGAGATTGGATCAATCACCAGTGGCCAAGTATTTAATCAATCATGACTATATAATGAAGCCTCCACAAAAACCCAAAAGGACTTCTAGGTTGGTGAATACCTGGAGATTTGGGGAGAGTAGTATACTTGGTGAGGGCATGGAAGCTCCGTGCCCTTTCTCCATACCTTACCTTATGCATCTCTTCCATTTGGCTGTTCCTGAGTTATATCTTTTTATAACAAATCAGTAATCTAGTAAGTAAAATGTTTCTCTGAGTTCTGTGAGCCCCTGTAGCAAATTAATTGAACCCAAGGAGAAGGTTGCGGGAACCTGTGATTTATAGCCAGTTGGTCAGAAGTACAGGTAACAATACCATGTTGCAATGTTAGAACCCCCAATCTCTAGCCCCATCAGTCAGAAGCACAGGTAATAACATGGGCTTACAATTGGCATCTGAAGTGTTAGGGAGATGGGGGCAGTCTTATAGGACTGAACTCTTAACTTGTGGAATCTTATGCGATCTCTATGTAGATGGTATCAGAATTCAGTTGAATTCTTGGGAACTCTGCTCATGTCAGAATTGTCGTTAGTGTGGGGAGCCCCTCACGCACCCCATACACATTGGAAATTGAGTTTCAGAACACCAAAAGATGCACTAATCTTTCATATTTTATGGATATCAACTTTATTTTGGAAACTTATTTTTATTAAAAATTCTTCCAGGAAATGTCCACCAGATGTGACTTCCTGGGCCTTTTGTATTTTAAATATGTCTCCAACAAGTAATAATAATAGGAAGAAAAAGAGCTCACGTTTATTGAAGTCCTGCTATGTGCTCTGTGCATATTATTTAATCCTTTCAACAATGCTTTAGAGTATATAATTCTATTTTTATTTTATAGACCTCCATCCTGAGATTTAGAGAGCTGATAGCCAAGGTAATATAGACTTAATGAGCAGTAGAGCTGCCATTTGAACCCAAGTCTTTTTTGGAAACAAAGTTTGTTTGTGTCCCACCACATTGTGCTGCAAGGCAGAAATAATTCCAGGCAGGCTCTGTTTTTAAACATACCCAGAATCTGACCACCTCTCACCACCTTCACTGTTACCATCCTGGTTCAATGCTCCATGATGTTTTGCTTCTTTTTTATTCTAACATTTTCTGTTTTCCATACTTCTCTCTATGGACTCTAGTTTATTCTTAATAGCTGAAGTGATCCTTTAAAATAAGTCAGATTAATAGTTCCTGATTTCACATTTCTCCCTCTGACCTAATCTCTGATTTCTTTCCTTTGCTAATTCCTTTCTAGCATGATCTGCACAGCTAATTCACTCCACCCCTTCAAGTCATTTTCTCATTGAGCCCTACCCTGACCGACTATTTAAAACTGTAACCCCAAAGGGACTTAATATACAATAATCTAGGATTTTCAAGCTCTTGATAAAGTTCTTAAAACTCAAATTCTTTGCTTCAGTGTTAAACAATAACTTTTTAAATGTTGAAATACAGAATTGGAATATATGTAAAATACCGCAAACATATGTAGCCTTAAGTGGAATAGTGAAGATGCACCTAGTGTTTTTCAAACATTGACTATATCTCTTTGTAAGAGATACATTTTACATTGTGACCCAGTGGATGTTTATAAAATTGAAACAAAAGTATTGTGAAATACTTAACATTTCTACATGTGATATACTGGGATATTTTCTATTGAATTATATTCCTTTCCATTATAAAAAGTATGTTGGTTATGATTTATAAAATTGATTTCATCACCTACTTATTGGTCAGATCCCATAGTGTAAAAAATATTGGCTTATTGCATCTCAAATCTCATTGACTCAGGAGTTAAGATATGAATCTTGAGCACTGACTTCATGAAAATATAAACTGTAGAGAGTGACAGCTGAAACTTCACTTCAGTTTTGAGTTATTGGCATGTGACTATTAGTGAATATTTACGATATTCACATTAACAAAAGTAATAGATTTAGTTGCATAAATATGTAATTAAATGATTTGAAGTGCTTCTATTTTGTTAATATTGTGTACTAATGTTAGAACTCTTGTGCTACATGCTACTTTCCACCTAATAATCAAGAGATTTCGTTCTATCTTTTCTTCCCTCACTTCCAAATCTCAGTATTTTCATTTTCAGTTGATTGGCATTTATTTTTCTACCTATATTGATACTAAAAACTAACAATGAGGAAAAATATTCAATAATGAAAAAATATTGATAATTTATGCTCCATAAAGTATTACAACAATAATTCATAAATACATAACCCTACATAGCCTATCACACATTAAATTTTTTAGCATCTTATTTCTGAGGGTAGAAAACATTTAATAGGTATTATCTCTGTAATATTTACTGATATAGTATATTCTCTAAATTTAAAATTTCCTAATATGATCTTTATTAAAAGTAAGAAACCCATATTCCAAGCTGTCTTTAATCATTGTCATCTTACATGCCCTGCTCCAGCCACAATAAATTATTTAGCCAATCCGTTTCTTTCTTTCTTTCTTCCTCTCTTCTTGCCTGCCTTCCTTCCTCCCTTTTGTCCTTTCCTCTAATAGTTTTGAGTACCTGCTATGTGCCATGCATGGTATAGTAGGGAGAAAATAAAAGACATAATCCTTTGCCTTCGTTGGATTTAAACTGGATACAAATATCTCCAGTTGTGGAAGTGAAAACAGGAAGCCTTAAGATTGCTTAGAAAGCCACTGATGGGATTAGATTCTGTGTATCTTGATTTACTTCTACCATCAGACTGATAGAGCATTGGAAGTGGCAGAGGTGTTCTCAGACATTAGTTCAGTCCTCATATTTTAAAGATGTTTTAGAAAACTGAGTCTTATAGATTAAATGATGTGTTGAAGTCACAGCTGGAACCTAAGATGGGTTTTTGACCAGTACTTTTATACCACCTCCTCTCTTTTTTGTGATATTGTCTACCCAGATCCCATGTTGTCATATACTTTTATATGTGGTTTGTGTTGTTAAAGATCTCTTTTCATAATGCACACACTGAACTAAAGACTTTTATACTATTATTGGTTTTGTTTCTTGAAATTATAATTGGAACTATTAGAGATACATCTGTGGAAAGGCAATGAAAGGGGGCCATTAAGTGCTAATAAATGCCTCTCCTTATGAGAATGGAAATCTTTTCTAAGTATTTGAGCTTGAGCTCTTTTCACTGGTGCTCTTAAGTGGCTAGAAATAAAATTTGCAATACGCTTGTGGAATACTCTAGATGCCAGGGGATTCATTTCATTCTGCATTTGAATTGAGCACATTGTAGTTGGAGAATGTTTGTTGGTTTAAGCTTTCATTCCATGTTTTGCATTAACCTTTATTATGGAAAACAGTAGAACAATACTGAGAGCTCTTAGAGAATAGTCTTTAGGTAGCTGATGACTTTCCAGGAAGCAGCTGAAAAGGTTAAAGTTATAGGTGTTTATTTTGATATATTTTCCTTTTCATATTACCCAAAACTTTTCAGTATGACAAACTGAATCTAGTTTACCCTAAATTCACATGCCTATGGCTAGCAGAAGATCATCAAAGATACTTGTTGCTATGGATATATATATATATATATATATATGTTCTGAAACAAATTTGGTAATTAATTACTAAATAGATTTCAGGATAACTTACTAGTACTACTTTTTTTTTTTTTTTTTTGCGGTACGCGGGCCACCGTTGTGGCCTCTCCCGTTGCGGAGCACAGGCTCCGGACGCGCAGGCTCAGCGGCCATGGCTCACGGGCCCAGCCGCTCCGCGGCACGGGGGATCCTCCCGGACCGGGGCACGAACCCGCGTCCCCTGCATCGGCAGGTGGACTCCCAACCACTGCGCCACCAGGGAAGCCCACTACTACTATTTTTGCTAAAAATAATGATGATGATGATGGTTATAATGATAGCAGCTAATATTTTTGACCACTTACTATGTGCTGGGTGTTACTATAAGTACTTCAGTCTTCCTGTCTGTGATTTCAAAATGCAGAATCCTCTGAAAATTAAATATTTTTGTAATTCATCTGGCAAAACTTATATTGACCTAAATTCATTTACTGGCAAGCTTTACCTGACTGATGTGAGGTTATTCACAGTTTGTCTTTATCTCTGTTAGTGTGAATATTCGTTTGTTTTGCTATAGATATACTAGTAGCAAATATGTGTTAGATATATTAGCCTGTTTGATTTTAGGGTGCTGCTTCAGATTTCATTACACAATGTAAGTTTCATGCATGATTTTACCATTCTCAAATCAGAAAAAATTTAAAAAAAATTTTTAAATTGAAGTATAGTTGAGTTACATTGTTGTGTTAGTTTCTGGTATACAGTGAAGTGATTCAGTTATACATATATATATTCTTTTTCATATTTTCCATTATGGTTTATTACAGGATATTGAATATAGTTCCCTGGGCTATACAGTAGGACCTTGTTTTTAAATCTATTTTGTATATAGTAGTTTGTATCTGCTAATCCCAAACTCTTACCACCCCCTTTCCCCTTTAGTAACCATAAATTTGTTTTCTGTGTCTGGGAGTCTGTTTCTCAAATCAGAAAAAAATTGAGTTGCGTTATCATATTTGGCCAACAACAGGTAAACTTACACCCCAACTTACAGATGAGGAAACTGAGCCAGTTAGCAATGGATTTTGAATTTAAACCCAGGCATTTTAGTGCTAGAATCTGTGCTCTTAACCACCATGCTATACTGCCTTAAAAATAAGTCTTTAAAAGCATTTCACAGACATAATTATTATATTATTTATCTAATAAAACTCCAGTAAAGATAAATTCAAATTTGAAAATAATTACTCCATTTATATCTCTCTGTTCTGCTTCCTATGTTAAATGCTATCTTAAACATTCATTTTTTTAGTAGATTCTGTCAGATTTGATTGTTTTATCTTCAACCTAATGGTCTGTTCTCCTTTGGACTTCTTAAATTTTCAAAAGCTTGTGTGCTCGTTTTTTAAAGCATGCTGGGGGACTTCCCTGGTGGCGCAGTGGTTAAGAGTCTGCCTGCTAATGCAGGGGACATGGGTTCAAGCCCTGGTCCGGGAAGATCCCACATGCCACAGAGCAACTAAGCCCGTGTGCCACAACTACTGAGCCTGTGCTCTAGAGCTCGTGAGCCACAACTACTGAGCCCACGTGCCACAGCTGCTGAAGCTTGTGTGCCTAGAGCCTGTGCTCCGCAACAAGAGAAGCCACCGCAATGAGAAACATGTGCACTGCAGCGAAGAGTAGCCCCCGCTCGCTTTCTCTGCAACTAGAGAAAGCCTGTGTGCAGCAACGAAGACCCAAGGGAACCAAAAATAAATAATTAATTAATTAGAAAATAAAGCTTGCTGGGTCTTACAAGAAAGAGGAAACATTGCTGCTGAGGCAAATGATACTTTGAGGTGCTTTATACTCTAAATAAAGAAGGAAGCCACCAAGCAATTTAGTATAGCAAATAATTTGGACAGTAAAAAAAAAAATGGCCACCTTAGTTACATACTCTCAGTTTACTGATTGTTGGTGGACATGTAGTTTACATATTATTCTTGACATATACGAATGAGCAATATGGTCTAATGGGTATACTCAGAGAAGTATAGATAGAGAAAATAATTCTTAAGTTTATTCATTAATATGCCTTCTTTAGTCAGCAGAGTTTATTGAATAGTAAGAAGGAATTATTTGAACTCTGTGTTTCCACTGGCTACTTTTAGTACATTTCAGGACTTGGAGCTATTAAAAGTATTTTTCCTAAACTTTTATTGGGAATATAGTTTCAAAGGTAACTTCTAAGATAAGAAATAACTAAACATTTATTATGTGTGTATTTTAAATATATATATTCATGTTTATATATATATATATAACCATCTGTTAGATATTGAGTGCTTTTCCTTTTTCCCTAGTTCTTTGATCTTTAAAATTTTCGTAATCAATGATATAGGATCACAGGAAAAAGTCAATTAAACAGACAAGAAAAAACACATTTCAGGTAAGAAAATAAAACAATAGACCACATACATGATACCTATATCTTTAATTATGAATGTGTATTTATTTTTTAAAAGCCACTCCTTAAAATTTATCTTCCCAATAAATTCAATTTTCATTCCTAGAATGCTGACTTTATGTGTTTACCAAGTCACCACTGAGCACGTTCTTTGTGCCAGGTGCTATGCCAAACACTGGCGTTATAGAAATGAGGTTCCTGTCGTAGGGAGCTTGTCTAGGCAAGGGGATGTGACTGGGGTTCGTGGTACTTTGGAATAAAGAGGAGGAGCATCTAAATATACTGTCGTATAAGGAAATACTTGCCATGCATAGGAAGCTCTGCCAACATTCTATCTTTAAGGGTGAGATGGGTAAAGAAAGGTGCATTAGGTAAGGGCTTCTGTGGTAGAGGAGTCAACACAAGGCTCTGAAATTAGTGTGAAGTCACTTGAGAACCAGATGTTCTGGGAATAAAAGATTTGTGAGGGGGAATAATGGATGAAGCTTCTAGAGTGTTAGGGAGGAACTGGATTCAAGGATCCACTTAAAGCTGTCCTTGACAATTGGAAATCTTGTTCCCATTGACAAAAACACTATACGGTGTGGCTGTGGCTCTCTGTTTTGTTTTCATGGAGAAAATGACCTATACTTTTGGGCTATTTTTTTCTTCCAGTGTCTCAGAAAAAGTGAAAACAGAGAGTACAGTATTGACTAGGGAAGTTTCTACCCTTATTCATACTTTCCTTCCGTCACCCTGCCAAGGAACCTGTAGTACACATTCAGGACCAAGGACAGTAATTGGGCCACATTTCTCCAAGTTATGCCTTAGTAGGGGAGGGGTCGAAGTGGGCTGCCTAGACCAGCTTTGCCTAGTCATTGGATAAGTGTTCTCTCGCCCTTGTTTCTCACTGAGTGTGGTCTTCCACACATGGGCCTTTCCTAGCCATTGTGGTGTCAAAGTACAAAGGTCTGAGGTTCATGAATGAGATTCATGGAAAAAGGGGCACAGGACACCTTTCAGTTTCTTTGATAGCCAGGCTTTAGGCCTGCCTCTTAACTTGGCCAAATGAAGGTTACATATGATCCAGCCCATGTTTTCAGGGTTGTGAAGGGAATGTATTGGGGTTTGAGGCAAAGGCTGTCTGACCTTGTCCTTTCCACACATCTCTTTTAAAAACCCTGCAGGAAGGGGTGACCAACAGAACTGAATGTTTAGCACCCTGGGTTCTCTTATTTTTCTTTGATCTGTAGTACATATTTTCAATGGGGGTGAGATTGCCCCTGAGGGGGCAAAAATTGATTCTTGGGGGTCAAAAAAAATCTTACTCTTTTTATGTATAAAGCATAGATGTACATGCTGTACATATACTATAGTACAGCTGTGGTATTAAATTTAATGGGAGGAAATTAATGCGGAAAATGTCTAATAAGGCTTCTTATGTGCACAGTAGTAAATAAGAAAGTTGAGAAACATGTCTAAACCATGCTGTCTCTCTTTTTCTTTCTCATTCTCTTTGTTAGGCAGTGCAAGGCTGGTTCAGTGACTCATAATGCCATCACTATTCTGGACTCTGTCTTTTTTTTCTCTGCCATTCTTAGTGCATAGCTTTCTTCTTCAAGGTTGCCTTGTGATGTAAGATGGTTGCTGCAGCTCTGCTATCATGTATAACTGAGAGGGAGAAGAAAGAGGGTAGGGCCAAAGGTATACATCAGTTAAATTAGGTCCTTTCAAAGGAACTATCTGTGATGTCACTCAGCAACCTCTAATTATATCTTACTGACTAAAATATAATTGTGTGGACACCCCATTTATAAGGGAGGCTGGGAAGTGTAGGTTTATTTATTTATTTACCTATTTAAGTTGGGCACATTGCCATTCTCAACAAAATTGGGATTCTGTTAATAAGAAATAATGGGCAAATGGTTATTGGGTAGGCAACTAACAGTCTCTTTAGTTGTCCCTTTGTCATTCATTTGCACGGCAGCTACCCAGGGTAAGGTATAATCTGTGATTTGAAATAGAATGACAGCTAAGTGCCTCTACTTGATGCTGGGACTCATTAATCTGGTGCTTTAGATTCTTGAACTGACTTTGTGAATAAGTAATTAAAGTGGATTACATATGAAGGCATTAAATTTTTGAGAGCATTTCCTAGTGGGGAGAACACATGGTATTTGTAAACTGTGAACTGGCTTCTTCCTTCAGTTTACAGATCTCTGACTCAGAAACTTTTGCATTTTGAATATTGCAATGGGAACCATTAATTATTGGTTAATTATATTTAATGAAAACATATTGCTTAGAAATTCTGAGTTTTGTGAATGAAAGGTAAATATTGAAATTTCTTAGATGTTTGTAAAAAAAAATAAAAGCACTGTGTTTCTTGCGTTTGGATTTGCAACTATGTTTTTCAAACAAAATGATGGTGGTATTTATTGAATACCACAAATTATAGAGTAAATGATAGCCCCAAAATGTGATCTTTTACAAATCAGTAAATGCTAATATTCTTATTGTGTGCCAAGAATTTAGGGGAAAAAGGAAACTGTGGTGGAAAACTTCCAATTAAATGTGTGGATTTTGGCATAATTACTTCCTGCAGCAATTAAAGTGGCATTGTAATGGCTGGCAAAGCTCGAGATTAGGGCATGCAAACACAAAGCCATTTTAACAGCGCCATTGTGTTCAGTGTGTGGAATACATGACCTCAGTCCTTCTTGGGGCAGGGAGTAAACAGTATTTGGCAGTGACCTATCTCTGTTTCTCTCTCCTATTTCTCTCCCTCTTTTTCCTCTTTTCCTTTCTTTCTTTAAAATTGAGTTATCATTTTGAAAGACTGTGAGATAATAATCCTACCGGAACTGTTTTGGAACACATAAAATTACATTTTGAGGATAATTTTTAGAAGAGACGTCTCTGTTTTTAAGGAATGATTTTAAAAAGTATATTGGCCCTTGGATTTTTAAAAATATTGTTTCCTTCAAATTCTATTCTGTGTCTTCAGACATTCAGTAATATTTGCCTCCCTGATGTTCTGTATTGTGTACTTTGGTGAATACTGTTAGATCTTAAACATTCATAAATAAAATATTAATTTCAATGACCTCAGCAGATTACTGGTAAATCAAAAGTTATCTTGCCTGTTCTTTCTGTCCATGGTAAAATGCCACTTAGTTGTCTGCTTGTTGAGAATCAAATATGAGAATGTTTTTCTTCCATGTTTTGAATATATGGGGCAATAAGAAAACATCCTGAAAGAGTAGGTGGAAAGTGTTAAAAATAATACCTGGGCACTGAAGGAGGCACTGGAAGGAACACAGGGATGAGGGAGCAGATGTGTAAATAGACCAGTATGACAAGTGTGTGTTGAGAGTTTAGGTAGAGGCATGTACAGGGGGATTTCAAAGAAGGTGTACAGGGGGATTTCGAAGAAGGTGTACAGGGGGATTTCAAAGAAGGTGTACAGGGGGATTTTCTTGGAGAATGTGATATGGAGCTGAGTATTGAAGATTAAGTAGGAGTTGACTAGATGGAGAAGTGGGGAGAGCGCATCCCATGAGGGAAGCATGGAATATGCCAAGGAACCTGCCCGAGAGCACAGGTGAACACTGAAACTTCCACTAGGATGCACACTTTTTTTGTTGTTGTTTACAGTTTGGATTTCATGCTAAAGACAGTGGGGATTCATTTAATGATTTAGAGTCTGTGAATGTTGTGATGGGACTTATGTTCCTCTTGAGGTTGGATTGGAGGGTGCTCAAATTGGATGCAGGGAAATTAATTGGGAGATTATTGTGGTAGTCTGTATGAGAGTTGGAGGCACCTGGAACAGGGATTGAAATAGAGAAGAGAGGATGCATTTAAGCGATATTAAGGTAGAATCAGCAGGACTTGGTGGCCATTTTGGAGCATGAAGACAGAGGATGATGGTGGATGGATGATTTCCATGTACTTGGTTTGGCTGACATGTATGGATGCTGATGATGTGGATTGTGATTGAGAATAAAGGAGGAGAAACATGTTGGATAGATGATAATGAGTTGAATTGTAGAGAATAGTTTTGAGACATCTAAGTGGAGATGTCTAAGAGGCTAGTGTGACTTTGGGATACCTCTGACTTCTGGTATTTAACTTATTGCTCTGGGGACTCTTTCTCAATCTCTTCGTTAGTTCTACTTCTTTCAGGTGCTCATTAAGTATTGGTATTTTCCAGACTCCATATTCATCACTCTTCTCCACTCTGTTCCTACTCATCTGTTCTCTTGGCTTTAACAACCTGCTCCAATGAAGACTCACAAATTATTATCTCTGCACAGGACCTTTATCCTAAGTTCCAGTTGCTCAGTCTAACTATGTACTTGTTGTCTTAATCTAGATATTCTCTAGGTATCTAAAGGTCAACATATCCTCATCTTCTCTCATTTTTTTTTTACAGTGTAGCATAGTCTAATGCTCAAGAGCACAGATGCTAGAGTCACACTTTCTAGGTTTGAGTCCTAGATCTGTCACTAGCTTTGTGACTTTGAGAAAATTATGTAGCGTTTCTGTGCCTCAGTGTTCCCATCGGTGAAGTGAGAATAACAATAGTATCTACCTCATAGGGTTGTTATGAAGATCAAATGAGAATGATGCCTGGCACATGGTAGATACTATATATATATCAGCTATAACCAGATATTTCTGTATTTCCTATTCTGATTAATGGCACCACTATTCAATCAGCTTCCCAAACCAGAAATATCCTGGTGGCTATTAACTCCTTCATATCATTTCATTCCACATCAAAGTGATCATTAAGTCCTGTCAGTTGTCCATCCTCTCTGTTGTCTTCTCTCCATATTCACTATCACTGCCTTGAATAACCTTTATCATCTTCTTCCTCAGTGACCTAGACTGGTTAGTGACTAGCCTCCCTGTCTTTTGTTTTCCCTTTTCAACATTCTCTGTAGAGTCCCCCAGTGAACTGTAAATCTGATCACTGAAAACTCTTCAGTGCTCTCCTGTTTTCATAGGAAGAAAAAAATACAAGTGAAGCATCTAAGGTCTCCTCCTGCCTCCTTCTCCAGAGACTTCTCCACCTCATTCTGACCTTTCTTTAATATTTACAGTTCCATAATGTTCTGTGTTATGTAGATCTCCCATGTCTTTATGCATTCCCTGTGGATCCCCTGTGGGAATGCCTCCTTATCTTATGTCTCTCTGAAATTGTTTCTGGCTGGTCCCCCAAGCAGAATAGATTATTCCCTGCTTTGCATTGATACTTCAACTTGTGTGGAGCTTAACCATAGAGTCTGTCATGCTTACTGTAGTCATTTGCATTTTGTTTCCCACTCCCCTCCCCAAGACTAAGATGATTTGGCTTTGAATGGATCAGCTACATGAATTAACTTATTGGAGGGTATGAGTTATATCTCTTGGCTTCAGTCAAGAGCAGATGTTAGACATTTATTTACTGAACAGATCACCTGGTTAGTCATCATTACATCTATATTGAACAAAAGCATGTCCATAGTTTATTTTCTGCTAAGGGGGGGGAAATTCCTTTTAGCTTTGTTGATACAGCCATTGCTCTCTTTTTAGGCTTCCAAAGATCAATCATTTCCTAATTGAGCAATGATAATATTTCTTGATAACTAAGTTTCTGGAAGAGCCAATAAGAAATGTTATCAAGGTGGTTCTTAGACCATAGCATGGGAACTGTTCTCTCCTTTTTGTTCAGGAATCAGGAAACCATGAAAGAGCATTGACTTTTTGTCTGAACACTAGCGGTTAAGACTGTGTAGATTAATGCTTTATTGAGATGGGTTGAGAGAGAAGAAAGACATTTGAATCGTAGCTGCTATGTGGCATAGAGAGGGAAGCACTACTCCTGCCTTAAAATCTGTACAGTCCAATCATAGATGAGGCATTCAGGCTAAAGAAGGGAGTCAATTTAATACTGCTTAGTCTCCAGATTACTCTTCTTGCTCTACCTTGAAGGTCCATTTTTCAGGAAAATGGCACACAAATTTAAATCCACAGTAATACTAAAGGCACAGTCTTTTTTTCTGCATTAATTTAGCAAAGTAATTTTTCTGTAAGATCTACCTACAGAAGAACCAACCACCTATTGCACAGAAAATAATAACATTCAAATGGATGGTTGTACTCAATGGCTAATGAATTATTCATGATTGTTTGTATCAGTGCCTTGGCTCCCTGTTGATGGAGGCAGGAATAAGGAACTGAGCTTTCCAAACCAGTGCAGCTGGTCAATATCAAGGTGACAGTTCAGGTGGGATCTGAGCCTCCTCACCTCCAAATTTCATTCATGAAATGTTAAAAATTGTCAAGGCTTTTTTTCTTTACGTGAGAGGATGCTAAAATATCAGGGAAAACACCCTGTGGTTGTATTGTAGCAATAATAATAGTACTACTTTTTTCTGTGGTGCTTTGGTTTTTAAAAATTTCCCATGTGTTGCATTTCCTTTAATTCATAGGATTATCTCAATTTAGTAGAAAAAGAAACTAAGGTTTAGAGAATTTTGCCCATTCAGTGGCAGAACTGTGGTTCAATGAGAAGTCCTCTGTGTTTCATTTGAGGGCTCACCCCCTTACCTCTCACAGCAGGGGTGTGCTGGGCATATGGTTTTCATGCTGCTGGGTCATCAGAATGACATGAATCTTCAGGGTGCCAGATTAGTCACTCAGTCTTCAGAAGAGAGAAATTTCTCTCTCGTGCTTTGTGGCACTCAGATACTCCTGTGAAGTCAGGAGAGACTTCAAAATAGCAGGATTTGGTTACCAAATCTTTTGACTTTTGGTGAAAATGTATGTGTTGGAGGTAGGACTGGTGAGAGCCATGAAGGGGATACTTGAAAACGTTTATTACTCTTAAAGCAAAGTTCTGTTTGCTTAATAAAAATGTAGAGAAAAGTGTTAGCTATGTCTGTCGGCTTACTTTTTAGCCAAACACATGATAATTATTTGTTATTTAAGATGTTTGATACCTTCTCTTTTGCTTTGATAATGTTCAAATGATTGTTACTAAATCTACATCATAAATACATGGTCACAAGCATGAGTTGAAGCAGATCCCAGCACGAAGGTATTAAGTAACTAAACCTCCTTTCTTCCTTCTCTCCTTTATTTTCTACATCTTTTTCTTAAAGAAAATATTTTATTGATTTGTTAAATGCCATTATTTAGACATTTAAGACATGTATATTTATCTTTGGCATCTATACATCCTAAAACCTCATTCATGGCCCTAATAACTCAAACAGATGGCCTCCCGCTCTTTGCTCTGGAGTTTTGTTTCATTTTCCCTTTATCCATTTTGATTCTCAAATTAACTTTTCCTTTTTAGGTCTAGGCACAGAGTAGATGCCCTCCTTGTTTTTTTTAAAGTGATTACTGAAAACATCCAAACTAACAAATATTCTGATACAGTTCCTGAAGAATATTAAGAGTATCTGATTACATGTATTTGGATGTTTTTAAAAGGAGAGTGTCTCTCTCATTTCTGAACTCTAGTGTAATTTATCTGCTCCCTTCTTAATGGTTTTCTTTGTGTATGTATGTCTTTATCTTCCCATTAGATTTCATACTCCTGGTGTCTAATTAGTGCAGGCCCATGCCCACAGCATCTTCCTAGCACTTCTTAGTTTATCAGTGAATTTTTTGATAAGTAAATCATACTATTTATTCAGGTGGCATTTTTTAAAGAGCAAAAACAAGTCTGTAATTTCACTATTCTCTATTTTAGTTACATATAGTGACATTACAAATGAAACTTAGCCCTTGGAGTCAAGGAGTAAAGTCATTAACTTAGCTAAGAGGCTGTCAGAATTTACACTAGCACTTGCAAAATAAATTAGTTGTAACTAGGGGAAATTTTGCTTAATTTTATCTCTGTAACTCTCTATTTCCAAAGTATTAGTGGAGCTAAAGCCTTGGATTTTGCAGCATTCTCACTGACCATTACCAATTGTATAAGCTGTTGTTTACTGAAATCCCATCTGTGTTGAAGCTGTGTTCTGTCAATTTTCCTACAAAACTCATAGTATATCCCATGCCATTATTACCCACTAAATCGTTAAGTAACATTTCCTAACTTGAGGCCAGTGGTTCTCAAACTGTAACAGGGAAGAGCTAAATTGGACTCCATGTTTGATCTGTTTCTTTGACTTTAACCTTTGCTTTTCGTTTTTTTTTTTTTTTTTTTTTTTTTTTTTTGCGGTACGCGGGCCTCTCACTGTTGTGGCCTCTCCCGTTGCGGCGCACAGGCTCCGGACGCGCAGGCTCAGCGGCCGTGGCTCACCGGCCTAGACACTCCACAGCATGTGGGAACTTACCGTACCGGGCTTCCCGTACCGGGGCACGAACCCGTGTCCCCTGCATTGTCAGGCGGACTCTCAACCACTGTGCCACCAGGGAAGCCCGCTTTTCGTTGTTTTTGTTATTATAATCATACATAATGGCCTCCCTCAGGTAACCTTGCCCCTCTGCCTGAATGTTAAACCAAAGTGCCTTTGTACATCCTGACCCTGTCCACCTGTGGATGGCTGCAAGAAAGAAGAAATTAACACATCCCCTCCTGGAGGCTGGCCATTCCAGGTGATATTTGCAAAACTTATGGCCATTTTACTTTACTTCCTCATCACCTCCCCCTCTCTGATTCTATAAAAGAAACTGGCATCCAGACCCTGATAAGATAGTTTTTCAGAGACACTAGTCCACCATCTTCTTTGTCTGCAGGATTTCTGAATAAAGTTACTATTCCTTGCCTCAACACCTCATCTCCTATTCACTAGCCTGTTGTGTGGCATGCAGAGCGAGCTTGGACTCAATAAAAAAAACCATGGTGAACATCAGAATCCCCTGGAGTTTGTTAAGAGTATAGATGCCACATCTTTCCCCAAACATTTTGAATCTGTAGGTTCAGAATGGATCCTGGGTGTCTGTGGTTATAACACTTTCTGGTGGTCCTGGAACCACTTTTTGGGAAACATTGCCATTGAGTCAGAAATTTATTTTGAATGGAATTCTGTGATTTTTAAAATGATGATCTGTTAAAAGTTGTGAGTCATTCTAAATGTCTTTAAAAATAGTGTTATAGGTATGTTTATGAATTCTCTTCGACATTTCAGAATCAGTACTGATTTATGTGGCATTATAGATGTAATTATAAAATACTTTCTTTGCAGTTTTATTGGTTTAGTGTATATTAACATACCATTTTAAACACAATATTTATTTGAAAAATCTCCTTTTTTATAAGCTCCTATCTATCGGGAATGAGAAAAACAAAAATCAAATTGCAGTATTTTTTCTGCTGTTAATTTCTACATATGCAATATTTATCTCCGCTTAATCCCACATTTTGTGTATGACCTTTTATTGGAGAAAAAATTTAGGTATTTAGAAGATACAATCTAATGTGCCTTTATTACCTCTTATTATAATGGTCAGTATTTCATGGTGTTAATATTCATCTTGAAGCTGGACGGAGTGATGAATTTTTTAATTACCAAAGAGTATAAGGATTAACTTCTACAGCAAATATTTTTGTAAATCCTTGTTCTCTGAAAATAAAAATGAATTGACAATACACAGTAGTTTAATGCAAACTTTTATTAATTCCAGCTAAATGAATGAATTACATATTCCAGTGAGGTCATTATGATAATGCATGTGGGTTAATATTCATTATAAGGGCCCTTCCCCACCCCCACCCCCTTTTTTATTTTGCAAACGTCTCTTTTATAAGGTGGGTCTAGCATTCTTTAGATATGTGATGCATTGAAAGGTTGAGAATTAGAATTTCTGTGGAACTTGATTTGTAAATTTATAGGTGATCAGAATTCCTTAATATGCCTTAATCTATTCCTTCTTTTTTTTTTTAGGGACTTTCTCCCTCGAGGGTCAGGCATTGTAACGAGAAGGCCTCTTGTGCTGCAACTTGTTACTTCCAAAGCAGGTAATGAATGAGGATGTTTGCCACATGGATGAGTGTATCCTATGGTACCTGTTGTCTCCATTCCTGGCTGTTGGGTTGTAGCAACAGAAACGTTTTTGTGATCACTCTGCTATGGGTAGCTGCCTATATTTCTCTCCAAAATGCCTTCTTCTTCATTGCTTTTTAAATTCCCTTTATTACATTAAATGGAAAGTCTCATTTCTCATTGTAATATATTTATAATTTTACAGTGTGGCATAACCACTAATACCCCTTTGGTATACTTTCTTCCTGTGTGTGTGTGTGTATGTGTGTTTGTGTGTCTGGGAATTTTTTAAAAGTAATTTAACATCCATCTAACACCTGTATGCATATTGTCGACTGAAAAAAAAAAAAGTGCAACCTAAAAGTTGAGAGTTGTGTTTTATTCGGTGGGAATTTTTAGGGTTTAAAGCCCGGGAGGCAGCATCTCAAGTAACCCTGAAAGACCTGCTCCGAGGAGGCAATGGGGGAGCTAGGATATATAGGAGTTTTGCAACAAAGGGCAGGTAGTAGGAACAAAAGATTACTGTTAATAAAAGAAAACTAGATATCTCAAGGAATTTATCACTTTTCTGAGACTGGGAAGATGCAAGAGTCTAGGCTCAATGAAATCATTTCTTTGATACGTACCTCAGCTATCTGGGGTCAGTATCTTGTGTTTTCACATCCTGAGTTTCCTCAGGGCTCACCAGCTCACCCTCCCGTGGTGGCTGCAATCACTGATAACTGTGACATCCTTTGTTTACTGATATGGCAGGCAATATTCCATTTATCAATATGTATAGTGTATGTGTATCTATATCTATGTTTATATCCATATCTGGATCTATATCTAATGTGCTGTTTTTGGCCCTCTCCTTAACACCATGGTAATTTGATAGGCAAATGAGCTTTGTTTTCATTTTTGTTTCTCAATAACTGGTGATGTGGAATTTTTTGTGTGCGTTTATTTGGTATTTGTATTTCTTCTTTTGTGAATTGGCTGTTTTTTTTTAATCTTTGCCTATTGCTTTTTGAGGATTTTACTACTTTTCCTAATAATTTCTTTGAATGCTTAAGATTGAAGCACTTGTAAAGTTCATGTCTCATAATTTGCAAAAACAAGGTCATGGAGGTTTACTCTTATGTTTTCTTATAATAATTTTACAGTTTTGATTTTACATTTAGACCTTTGATCCATTTTGAGTTAATTTTTATAAGTGGTACAAAGTAAGAGTTCAACTTCATTTTTTGCATGTGTATATCCAATTGTCCCAGCACCATTTTTAGAAAAGACTATTCTTTCTCCACTGTATGTTTTTTGGCACCTTCATTGAAAATAAATTGGCCATAGATATATGGGTTTATTTCTGGACTCCCAAGTCTATTCAGTTGTTCTATATCTCTGTATTTGTGCCTGTACCATACTCTCTTAATTACCCTTGCTTTGTACTTAGTTTTGAAATTCAGAAGTATGAGTTTTTCTACTTTGTTCTTCCTTTTCAAGGTTGTTTTGGCTATCCTGAGTCCTTTAAAATTCTATGTGAATTTGAGAATCAGTTTGTTTTATCCTAGGAATGCAAGATTGATTTAATATCTGAAAATCAAGTAATGTATCATATCAACAGAATGAAAACAAAAATCACGGGATTGTCTCAATAGACTTAGAATGAGCATTTAAGAAAATCCCATACTCCATCATGAAACACTTAGCAAACTAGGAATAGAAGGCACTTCCTCAACTTAATAAAGGACATGTATGAAAAACTCACAGCTAACATCATACTTAATGGTGAAAGACAGAATGCTTTCCCTCTAATATTGGGAATAAGACAAGGATGTCCACTGTTGTCACTTCTATTCAGTGTTGTACTAGAGGTTCTAGCCGGCGCAGTTGGGCAAGAGAAAAAAAATAAAAGACATCCATTTTGGAGAGGATAGAGTAAAATTATCTCTATTTGCAGATGATATGATCAAGTACATAAAAGTTCCTAAGGAAGTCACTAAATAACTATTAGAACTAATAAATGAGCTCCACAAGGTTACAGGATACCAGATAAAGATACAAAACTCAATTGTAATTTTATACACTTGCAATGCGCACAATCAAAAACTTGCAGTAAGAAAACAATTCTATTTACAATAGCATCATAAAGAATACATTACTTAGGAATAAATTTAACAAGAAGAGCAAAACTTATACTATGAAAACTAAAACTATTATTTAGATAATTTGAAAAACATCCCATATTCACTGATTGGAAGACTTAATATAAGATGGCAATACTTCCCAAATTGACTGATAGAGTCAATGCAATCCTTATCACAATTCAGCTCACTTTTTGGGTAGAAATTGTAGACATTTTAAACCATTTCTTAATGTAAAAAAATCGAAGTTTGATCCAAAGGAATGGACTTGAATGATGTCATTTGAAAAAAGTAAATTGCTTACAAATCTACAATGTACCAGATACTATTTGAAGCTCTGGAGATATAGCAGTGACTAGGACAAAGTCTCTGCCCTTCTGGTGATTTATAGCCTGGTTATATCATTTTTAATGTATAGAAGGTTTACTCTTTTTGGTTATAAAATCTATACATATACATTTAACAAAAAGCGAATATTTAGCATAAGTTTTTCCTTTCCATACTTTTTAAATTTTTTAGCATTTAGTTCAGAAATTTATTTTCATGTATGAAGAAATAATTCTTGCCCCAGTCTCCTTTATCTTATATTCCACTCTTAATGCAATCTATTTCTGAATATCTTTTTTGTTTTAATGTGCCAACACTATAGTGTTGTGCCATGCAGCATATGGGGTCTTAGTTCCCTGACTCGCACCTCCTGCAATGGAAGTACAAAGGCTTAACCACTGGACTGCCAGGGAAGTCCCTACAGTGTTTTACTTATAACAGGTTTATAATTTGCTTTAATATCTATCTATCAAGGCTATAGTCCTCCCCCATTATCTATTTATTTATAATTTTTATTATTTTTATTAATTTGAAGAGTTTGAATTACAAAATTTTATTTGTGTAAAACTGATACAGGCTTCTTCTACATTTTAGGCATTCCCAGTTTGGGAGCTTTTTTTTTTAAAAATAATTATTGGAGTAAAATTGCTTTATAATGTTGTGTTAGTTTCTCCTGTATAACAAAGTGAATCAGCTGTATGTATACACATATCCCCATATCTCCTCCCTCTTGCGTCTCACTCCCACCCGCCCTATCCCACCCCTCTAGGTGGTCACAAGGCACAGAGGTGATCTCCCTGTGCTATGTGGCTGCTTCCCACTAGCTATCTATTTTTAATTTGGTAGTGTATATATGTCCATGCCACTCTCTCACGTCGTCCCAGCTTACCCTTCCCTTTACCTGTGTCCTCAAGTCCATTCTCTACGCCTGTGTCTTTACTCCTGTCCTGCACCTAGGTTCTTCAGAACCCTTTTTTGTTTGTTTGTTTTAGATTCCACATATAGTTGTTAGTATACGGTATTTGTTTTTCTCTCTCTGATTTACTTCACTCTGTATGACAGACTCTAGGTCCATCCACCTCACTACAAATAACTCAATTTCATTTCTTTTTATGGCTGAGTAATATTCCATTGAATATATGTGCCACATCTTCTTTATCCATTCATCTGTCAGTGGGCACTTAGGATACTTCCATGGCCTGGCTATTGTAAATAGTGCTGCAGTGAACATTGTGGTACATGACACTTTTTGAATTATGGTTTTCTCAGGGTATATGCCCAGTAGTGGGATTGCTGGGTAGTACAGTACTTCTATTCTTAGTTTTTTAAAGAACCTCCATACTGTTTTCCATAGTGGCTGGATCAATTTACATTCACACCAACAGTGCAATAGGGTTCCCTTTTCTCCACACCCTCTCTGGGAGTTATTGTTTATAGACTTTTTGATGATGGCCATTCTGAGTGGTGTGAAGTGTTACCTCATTATAGTTTTGATTTGCATTTCTCTAGTGATTAGAGATGTTGAGCATCCTTTCATGTGTTTGTTGGCAATCTGTATATCTTCTTTGGAGAAATGTCTATTTAGGTTTTCTGCCCATTTTTGGATTAGGTTGTTATTTTTTGATAATTGAGCTGCATGAGCTGCTTGTATATTTTGGAGATTAATCCTTTGTCAGTTGCTTCGTTTGCAAATATTCTCCCATTCTGAGGGTTGTCTTTTGGTCTTGTTTATGGTTTCCTTTGCTGTGCAAAAGCTTTGAAGTTTCATTAGGTCCCATTTGTTTATTTTTATTTTATTTATTTAATTTTTGCGGTATGTGGGCCTCCCACTGTTGTGTCCTCTCCTGCTGTGGGGCACAGGCCCTGGGTGTGCAGGCTCAGCGGCCATGGCTCACGGGCCCAGCTGCTCTGTGGCACGTGGGATACTCCTGGATCGGGGCATGAACCCATGTCCCCTGCATTGGCAGGTGGACCCCCAACCACTGCGCCGCCAGGGAAGCTCCCATTTGTTTATTTTTGTTTTTATTTCCATTTCTCTAGGAGGTGGGTCAAAAAGGATCTTGCTGTGATGTACATCATAGAGTGTTCTGCCTATGTTTTCCTCTAAGAGTTTGATAGTGTCTGGCCTTACATTTAGGTCTTTAATCCATTTTGAGTTTATTTTTGTGTATGGTGTTAGGGAGTGTTCTAATTTCATTCTTTTACATGTAGCTGTCTAGTTTTCCCAGCACCACTTATTGAAGAGGCTGTCTTTTCTCCATTGTATATTTTTGCCTCCTTTATCAAAGATAAGGTGACCATGTGTGAGTGGGTTTATCTCTGGGCTTTCTACCATGTTCCACTGATTTATACTTTTGTTTTTGTGCCAGTACCATACTAACTTGATTACTGTAGCTTTGTAGTATAGTCTGAAGTCAGGGAGCCAAGATTGCTTTAGCTATTTGGGGTCTTTTGTGTTTCCATACAAATTGTGAAGTTTTTTGTTCTAGTTCTGTGAAAAATGCCATTGGTAGTTTGATAGGGATTGCATTGAATCTGTAGATTGCTTTGGGTAGTATGGTCATTTTCACAATGTTGATTTTTCCAATCCAAGAACATGGTATATCTCTCCATCTGTTTGTATCATCTTTAATTTCTTTCTTCAGTGTCTTATAGTTTTCTGCATACAGGACTTTTGTCTCCTTAGGTAGGTTTATTCCTAGGTATTATATTCTTTTCGTTTCAGTGGTAAATGGGAGTGTTTCCTTAATTTCTCTTTCAGATTTTTCATCATTAGTGTATAGGAATGCAAGAGATTTCTGTGCATTAATTTTGTATACTGCTACTTTACCAAATTCACTGATTAGCTCTAGTAGTTTTCTGGTAGCATCTTTAGGATGCTCTATGTGTAGTATCATGTCATCTGGAAACAGTGACAGTTTTACTTCTTCCTTTCTCATTTGGATTCCTTTTATTTCTTTTTCTTCTCTGATTGCTGAGGCTAAAACTTCCAAAACCATGTTGAATAATAGTGGTGAGGTGGGCAACCTTGTCTTCTTCCTGATCTTAGTGAAAATGGTTTCACTTTTTCACCATTGAGATCCATGTTGGCTGTGGGTTTGTCATATATGGCCTTTATTATGTTGAGGTAAGTTTCCTCTATCCCTACTTTCTGGAGGATTTTTATCATAAATTGGCATTGAATTTTGTCAAGAGCTTTTTCTGCATCTATTGAGATGATCATATGGTTTTTATCCTGCAATTTGTTAATATGGTGTATCACATTGATGATTTGCGTATATTGAAGAATCTTTGCATTCCCGGGATAAACCCCACTTGATCATGGTGTATGATCCTTTTAATGTGATGTTGGATTCTGTTTCCTAATATTTTGTTGAGGATTTTTGCATCTCTGTTTCTCAATGATATTGGCCTGTAGTTTTCTTTTTTTGTAACATCTTTGTCTGGTTGTGGTATCAGGGTGATGGTGGCCTTGTAGAATGATCTCAGAAGTGATCCTCCCTCTGCTATATTTTGGAAGAGTTTGAGAAGGATAAGTGTTTGCTCTTCTCTAAATGTTTGATAGAATTCGCCTATAAAGCCCTCTGGTCCTGGGCTTTTGTTTGTTGGAAGATTTTAAATCACAGTTTTAATTTCAGTGCTTGTGATTGGTATGTTTATATTTTCTGTTTCTTCCTGATTCAGTGTTGGAAGTTTGTGCTTTTCTAAGAATTTGTCCATTTCTTCCAGATTGTCCATTTTATTGGCCTATAGTTGCTTGTAGTAATCTCTCATGATCCTTTTTATTTCTGCAGTGTCAGTTGTTACTTCTTTTTCATTTCAAATTCTGTTAATTTGATTCTTCTCCCTTTTTTTCTTGATGAGTCTGGCTAATGGTGTATCAATTTTGTTTATCTTCTCAAAGAGCCAACCCTTAGTTTTATTTATATTTGCACTGTTTCCTTCATTTCTTTTTCATTTATTTCTGATGTGATCTTTATGATTTTTTTCATTCTGCTAACTTTGGGTTTTTTTTTTGTTCTTCTTTCTCTAATTGCTTTAAGTGTCAGGTTAGGTTGTTTATTTGAGATTTTTTTGTTTCTTGAGGTAGGATTTTATTACTATAAACTACCTCTTAGAACTGCTTTTGCTGCATCCCATAGGTTTTGGGTCATCTTGTTTTCATTGTCATTTGTTTCTAGGTATTTTTGGATTTCCTCTTTGATTTCTTCACTGATCTCTTGGTTACTTAGTAGCATACTGTTTAGCATCCATGTGTTTGTATTTTTTACAGATTTTTTCCTGTAGTTGATATCTAGTCTCATAGCGTTGTGGTTGGAAAAGATACTTGATATGATTTCAGTTTTCTTAAATTTACCATGGCTTGATTTGTGACCTAAGATATGGTCTATCCTGGAGAATGTTCCATGAGCACTTGAGAAGAATGTGTATTCTCTTGTTTTTGGATGGCATGTCCTTTAAATATCAATTAAGTCCATCTTGTTTAATGTGTCATTTAAAGCTTGTGTTTCCTTATTAATTTTCTGTTTGGATGATCTGTCCATTGGTGAAAGTGGGGTGTTACTGTTGATTTCCCCTTTTATGGCTGTTAGCATTTGCCTTAGGTATTGAGGTTCTTCTATGTTGGGTGTGTAAATATTTACAATTGTTATATCTTCTTGGATTCATACCTTGATCATTATGTAGTGTCCTTTTTTGTCTCTTATAATAGTCTTTATTTTAAAGTCTGTTTTGTCTGAGATGAGAATTGCTACTCCAGCTTTCTTTTGATTTCCATTTGCATGGAACATCTTTTTCCATCCCCTCACTTTCAGTCTGTATGTGCCCCTAGGTCTGAAGTGGGTCTCTTGTAGACAGCATATATATGAGTCTTGTTTTTGTATCCAGTCAGCCAGTCCATGTCATTTGGTTGGAGCCTTTAATCCATTCACATTTAAGGTAGTTATCAATATGTATGTACCTATTAGCATTTTCTTAATTGTTTTGGGTTTGTTATTGTAGGTCTTTTCCTTCCTTTGTGTTTCCTGCCTAGAGAAGTTCCTGTAGCATTTTTTGCAAAGCTGGTTTAGCTTTTGCTCATCTGTAAAGGTTTTAATTTCTCTGTTGAATTTGAATGAGATCCTTTTTGGGTAGAGTAATCTTGGTTGTAGGTTTTTCCCTTTCATCACTTTAAATATGTCTTGCAACTCCCTTCTGGCTTGCAGAGTTTCTGCTGAGAAATCAGCTGTTATCCTTATGAGGGTTCCCTTGTATGTTATTTGTTGCTTTTCCCTTGGTGGTTTTAATATTTTTTCTTTGTGTTTAATTTTTGATAGTTTGATTAATATGTATCTTGGCATGTAAATCTCCTTGGATTTATCCTCTATGGGACTCTCTGTGCCTCCTGGACTTGATTAACTATTTCCTTTCCCATATTAGGGAAGTTTTCAACTATAATTGCTTCAAATATTTTCTCAGTCCCTTTCTTTTTCTCTTCTTCTTCTGGAACCCCTATGATTCAAATGTTGGTGCATTTAATGTTGTCCCAGAAGTCTCTGAGACTGTCCTCAATTCTTTTCGTTCTTTTTTCTTTATTCTGCTCTGCAGGAGTTATTTCCATTATTTTATCTTCCAGGTCACTTATCCATTCTTCTGCCTCAGTTATTCTGCTATTGATTCCTTCTAGAGAATTTTTAATTTCTTTTATTGTGTTATTCATCATTGTTTATTTGCCCTTTAGTTCTTCTAGGTCCTTGTTAAATGGTTCTTGTATTTTCTCCGTTCTATTTCCAAGATTTTGAATCATCTTTAGTATCATTACTTTGAATTCTTTTTCAGGTAGACTGCCTATTTCCTCTTCATTTGTTTGTTCTGGTGGGTTTTTATCCACTTGTGTATTTCTCTTTCTTCTCATTTTGCTTAACTTACTCTGTTTGGTGTCTCCTTTGTACAGGCGCATATTCGTAGTTCCCATTGTTTTTGGTGTGTGCCGCCAGTGGGTAAGGTTTGTTCAGTGGGTTGTGTAGGCTTCCTGGTGGAGTGGACTGGTGTCTGTGTTCTGGTGGATCTTATCTTTCTAGTGGGCCGGATCATCTCCAGTGGTGTGTTTTAGGGTGTCTGTTAACTTATTATGATTTTAGCCAGCCTCTCTGCTAGGGTGGGGCTGTGTTCCTGTTTTTCTAGTTGTTTGGCATGAGGTGTCCAGCACTGGAGCTTTCTGGTCATTGAGTGGAGCTGGGTCTTTGCGTTGAGATGGAGATCTCTGGGAGAGCTCTCTCCAATTGATATTACGTGGGGCTGGGAGGTCTCTGGTGGTCCAATATCCTGAACTCGGCCCCCCCACCTCAGAGGCTCAGGCCTGACACCCAGCTGGGGCACCAAAACCCTGTCAGCCACACAGCTTTTGGGAGGTCTGAGGTCTTCTGCTAGCGTTCAGTAGGTGTTCTTTAGGAGTTGTTCCACACGTTGACGTATCTTTTATGTATTTTTCTGGAGGTAGGTGATCTCCATGTCTTACTCCTACTCCATTTTGAAGGTCCTCTCAGGACTTTGTTTTTTGTGTTTTTTTTCCCCTGACTGCTTTGTGCACAACAGATTGAGAGAGCAAAGCTCCAGTTATCATACACATATACACATAAGGTCCTGTCCATTACAGTAATTGTCATAGGTGTCTGGTTCAGGAAGAGAATGAGTCCATCTTATAAATTATCTTCTCTCAGCATCTTCAGATAAGAAGAAAAAAGCGGCACGTTTCTCCTCGAGGTAAATCCACAATAAAAACGGGGTAACAGGAAAAAGCTCATGGAAGGCTCTTATGTGAAGGACTAAAATGCCAGATCCTCAAATCTACACATGTATGGATGCATTGTTATAGTTTTCTATTCCCATAATTTATTTTTATTTAGGAGTTCTTTTCTATTTGTGTCAAAGTTTAGAATAATTTTGTAAAGACAAAACCATTGCCACTAGAATTATTTTGACTTCAATAGATTCATTAGAGAATAATCAGTATTTTTAAAGTATTATTATTATTATTTTTTCCAATACAGAGACCATGCTACGTTCTTTCCTTTGCTCACGGTTTCTTTTACTTTGGTAAAATTCTTGATGGTCTTTGTACAGAGTCCATACATTTCTATTTAGGGTGTTCATATTTATTTTTGTTCTTGTAGTTTGAATATTTTTTTTTCCATTATATTTTCTGACTCCTAATTGCTGATCTATGTAAAAGCTGCTATTTTTAATTTTTAAATTAACCATCTTAGTCTATGTTTGACAGATTAAAATATTTTTAATTGATTCTCTTGGGTATTTTAGTTATATAGTAATTTTGTTTGCATTTCTTAATTTATTCAACAAATACTTATGCAAATATTGGGATGGCTTAGAGAAGAGAATTATTGACCAGAATATTAATAAGCTCTGTTGCAGTGGGGGCTTTTTGTTGAGTACTGACGTGGGAAAGATGTTCTTACACATTGAGCTCCTTTGAGAAGGAACATCACATGCTTCTTCCATATACCCTTTTGTCAACAGTCTCCCAATCTTGTCCCTTCCAAGCTCCTTACCGTTCTTTCACTACTTCCCATTAATCAGTGAGGATCATACCTCATGCCTCTCCTCTCTCTTCATGTGAAGTGGACTAGAAATTCTCCCCTCGGGGAAAACTTACTATCCCGACAATCCTTCAGGAACCTCAAAATGGGGCTTTTGCATTTCAGTACTCTAATTGATACCAGCTAAGAATTGCCCCCTTCCTTTTTTTTTTTACTCTAAAGGCACACTGTTCACAGGGAAGTCTGGGGTATGACTATAGGCTTGGGTTGATGGACGGCTAACAAAATGGGAAAAAGAAGCAAGGGGGGGGATATATGTCACTGTTCATGCAATTTACTTGTGCCTTCATATCCTAACTGGGATAAGTTCCATAAATACTACTTTCTTTTGATAGATGCATTCATTCAACCAATGTTTATTGAGTGATTCCTGTGTACCAAACAAATATCCCTGTCATCATGGAGCTTTTATTCTTGTGGAGAAATCAACAGGAAGTGTAAAAAACAGCAAAACAAACACACAGAAGGTTAGGGGATGAAGAAAGTGGACATTCAAGCTGTGATGATATTTGTATAGGCATAGGGACGTTAGATGATTCTAAGGTGGGAGCTGCTTATTTGTTTGAAGTTTAACAGGGAGACCAGTAGGTCTGGAGGTGGAGTGAGTGAGGAAGGGGAGTAGGAAATGGGGTAAAGAGAGACGATGTTGCTGAAACAGGGAAAAAGCTCATTGGGTAGGGTCTTGTGGGCTAGGGACCTCAAAAGAGAGCATGATAGGAGAATTAGAGCCTTAAAGTAGGTGTCATTGAATGTAAGAGAAAGAAATGATAGAGTGATTCAGAGATTGAAAAGTGGTAGGATAATTTCTTTTCTCATGAAGAGGGTGAAGGGATACCTCTTTTGTTGCAACCAAATGGAAAGTGGAAAATATGGGGGAAACTGCAGATAAGTCTGTACTTGTAGTGGATTCCTTGTTTGATGACTTTATTTTCTCTAGAAGAAGTAAGAGACAAAGTATTTGCTGATAATGATTATCTTTTTATTTCCATTAGTATGTCTTTCATTTCTCTTTAATGCCCTATTACATTGATCAAGGCTTCCAGAACCATGTTGTGCTCCTTTGATGAAAATGCCTCTTGTGTTAAATTATGCATATGCTATTTGCTATTTGTTTTTCCTGGTAAGGAACTATTTTATTCCTAATTTTTAAAAGATTTTAAAATCTAATAAATAAATAGGTATATAATCTTATTGAATGCATTTAGGCAGTTATTGAGATTATCTTTTAAAAAACTCAGATATGTTCACCCTTACCTTTATAGATTTCTTATTTAAGCGTCCTTGCATTCCCAAGGTATACTTGATTACAGTACCTTATTCTTTTACTGTACTGTTAAATTTCACTAATTTATTTAGGTTATTTACATTTTTTTCTATACTCATCTATCTTGTTGGTGTTATAGAGTTATCAAGTAAAAGTTATACTAGTCAGCATAAAATAAATTGAGCAACACTCTCTCTGTCTTTTGACTTTCTTCTATTAGCTTTGGATACTCTTAAAAATGCATTTTGGTTTCTGTTTCCAATTAAGGAGGGCTTCTAGCCTGGCTTATTACAAAGGGTTATGCCTTCACCTCAGGAGTTCAGCAGCCATGGGTAGTGAGAGCCTGGGCAAGGTTAGACTTGAGGCTGTGGTTGCACTGGGTCCTGAGGCCTGGGTGTCATGCACATGGGGAATATTCAAAACCATGTAGATGCTTAGTGTCCTAATGCAGAAATTTTCCTGCCATAACTCTAGAAACTTTTATAAAAGGATTGCCACCCCAGGACAGTGACTATGGAGAAAACTATAATAATAATTTGCTGCTATTCTTTTGAGCATTAATTATGTACCAGCACTATGCACTTTGAAGATAATTTTAAAAAAAAATTATTATTATGTTTCTTTATTTTTTTAAATTTATGTTTGGCTGCATTGGGTCTTTATTGCTGTGTGCGGGCTTTCTCTAGTTGCGGTGAGCGGGTTTCTCATTGCGGTGGCTTCTCTTGTTGTGGAGCACAGGCTCTAGGTGCACAGGCTTCAGTAGTTGTGGCATGCAGGCTCAGTAGTTGTGGCTCACGGGCTCTAGAGCGCAGGCTCAGTAGTTGTGGTGCACGGGCTTAGTTGCTCTGTGGCATGTGGGATCTTCCCGGACCAGGGCTCGAACCCGTGTCACTTGCATTGGCAGGTGGATTCTTAACCACTGTGCCACTAGGAAAGTCCCTGAAGATACTTTTATTTAATCTTTACAAGAAACTTCTGAGATACATATCATGATTCCCATTTTAGAAAAAGAGCCCCAGCAAGGTTAATCTATTTGTCCAAGGCTACACTGTTGGTAGGAGTGGGGATTGTTATTAGTATCTTCCTGACACTGTTAATATTGCATTTTTAAAATAAGAAACTTGAACTGCTTGATTTATATTTTCAGGGCACACTTTATATTTTTATAGGGTATTTTTAATGTAAAGGAGCATAAATATATGAATAATAAATATAGAAATTGGTTAATTCACAATTAGCATCTAATTTCCAACATAATGCCTATATAGTAATATTTAACTGTTTGTCTCCACCTGCTGTTTTATTAGTTGCTAAACCAAGTCAAAAATTAATTATAGGTGCTATGCCTTATTCTGCATAATTTGTTTTAGGACATTTAGTAATTATCACAGAGGGCATTCCAAGAAATCACTCAGTGTTGTGAGAAAGGTGAGCAAAATCACCACCTCTATTTTATTAACAGTTTTAAGTGATATCGTGGTAGTTTGGTTTCGGAGAGAGGTATTTCTGTAGGTATGGCTTGGAAGGACAAGACTTGGACAAAGTGTTGGTAAGGTGTTGGGTGAGGACTGCAGTGTCAAGAGCAAGGAAGTAGGGAGAAGGTCTTCATAACACAAGAAGACAGTTTTCAGTGCCTGGGGGTTTCCTCCAGTGCCGTGCTGAAACTGGGTTACGCCAGCTCCCACGATCAGGCTGTGCACCTGTCTTCCCATCTCTGTAATCAGTGACATCATGGTGGTAGCTTGAAGTTGGTCATGGTGGGAATATTTACAGTACAGAAATGGTCAAATGCTACAAATCAGGACTTTTTCCTCCCTATGGTGCCAGCTATTAAACATTTACCAGCATACCACTGGTTTCCTTCTTTTCAACACCTGATCTTACTGTTTACTGGTTAAATGACATGTCAGACTGAGAAAGCAAGTGTGTCTGTGTGTAATACTTTGATGAACTACTGAGTATGCTGAAAGTGTCACTACTTTAAGAAATGATCCATTTGGAGTTTGATATGCCCTCTGAAGGAGAGGTGTTTTTTTAAGACATCAGAATCCAAGTCATTCTCTGCATTAAAAGTTACTGTTAAGGACTTATACAAGTAAATCCTGTAGGTCATGGTTAAGGACAAGTGATTTTGTCTCCTGGAGAACTTTTCTGTTAAAATATTTCTCTAAATGCTGTTATATTCCCTCATTCTCCTTTATTTCAATGACAATAATGTAAGAAAAGAAGGTATTAAAAATCAGAAATTACAAAATGGATACATTAAAGGTAATTGTTCAAATTACTGAAGTATTCTTTTTTTTGTGGAAAATTTCCTTGGTGCTTCTATGTGTGTCAAGTATAATAATTCATCAAAATTTGATTTACCACCTTTGTATTGCATCTGCTGCACAATATAACATGTGTCCATGTTTTAAAAACTGCCCGAGACTTGTAATTTATTAAAAACTTATTACTATTCAGTATTTTGGGTCCTTGGTTAGAGTTGGTATAAATAAGCATTTTAATAAAGATGCTCAGTAACAGAAAATTTGTTTCCAAGGCACCACATAACTAACAGGATGAGGTGGAGATGTAAAGTTCAGGCAGCAGGTCTGAGAAGCAGCCGGAAGGCTTTAAGGTGGAGAATCACTGTATTCTGAGTGATGGGCTGCACAATGGAGTCCATCTTCAGGTCAGCATGGAGAGTACTGTGAGTCCCGGTGGAACTGAGCCAAAGGGTGTTTGAGGAGACTGTTTCCTACTACAATAGCGCCAGGGAATAATTAATTCTAGAGAAAAATGTCAACTTTTCACAGGTGAGGTATTTTTAAAAAGTTCATACAGTAGTTAGACTTTAAATCCTGATTTATGTACAGTGACCAGACCTTGTTTTCTAGTTTCATAAATTAGACTGACACATACTTAGTGGAAAAGTTCAAGTACTGTTTTGAATAACAACACTGAAAATATTTTAAAACTACCTCTCATTTTGTTTGCATTTAAATATCTGTATTTAATTAAGGTTGATTATTTTAGCATAAGATAGTCTGTTTTTGCAGAGGATGAAATGTTTATTTTTTTTTCATCATAACAAGTTAACCACATGGTGAAAACAAATGTGATTCTGAAAACATTCTTTCTTAACTACAGCTTTGACCTTGTTCTGCTCCAGTGCTGGTTCCCTGTTGCTTTACATATAAAGTACAGGTTACCACAAAAAGTGCAGACTCATAGTTTAAAGTCCCTTGAATATAGTTACTCTTAAATTTTAATGTGCACAAAATACCGTGAGGATTCTTGGGTATCACCCTCAGAGGTTTTGATTCAGTAGGTGTGGGGTAAGGCCCAGGGTTCTGCATTTTAAAGAACTACTGTAGAGTGCTTCTAAAGCTGTTGGTCTTTGAGTTACACTTTGAGAAACAATTATAACAATTTCATCTACTTATTTTCCTGTTGTTATCTTTTGTTTCTCCAAATACCTTTCCTGCTTCCTTTTAATAGGATCTTTCTGTTGAGGAATTACCTACTGTTCTTTAATAAGTTGTCTAAATATTTGGTCATGGAGTCTTTCTGTAGGTCTAAGCTCTGTGCTTTGAATATAACAGGCGTTCATTCAATGCTGTATTGTATTCTCCTGCTGCCTGGACATCTAGCTCAAACACCAGCACATCTGGCCCTGGTATTTTAAGAACCCCAGCATCTTCAAAGACTATCAGAGGTTGAGGTTCTAAGAACGCCAAGTTTTGTTGTTAACATAACTGACTTTCCTTCCAGGTGTAAATGTAGAAATGTAAGAACCATCCAGGAGAAATCTCCACTCATCCCTTGGAGCTGGGGTCCTCCTACTTGATTTCTGATAAGCCCAGGAATTCCCACTGACCCCATGGAATGTCACATAGTTATCAAGCACATAATCTTAATTCTGGAAAATGTAACTATCAAAAATAAATTAGAAATATTTGGTGGGGGAGTTGGACAGAGGGGGGATGTTAAGTTTTCTAAGAAGTTTGAGGATCACTGGCATAGAAGGGACCAAAGGGTTTTACCTTTCTGGAGGATGCTTTGGGTTATTATTCCATGAATATTGGACATAATATAATAAATGAGCTTCCAGAAGTCCTAGGTAGAAGAACATTCTTGTTAAATGGATAGATGTAGAGGCTATAAACATGTATTAGAGTAGGGCTGTGTTGAAATATTCCCAAATTTATAACCTATTTCATAGGCCAAATTGTTCTCTTTCAGGGTTCTTATAAACTTTATTTTTGAGGAGGAAATAAGGTAGTTAGTACTGTTTAGGACTTTCAACCAGACCTACTTTAAATCTGGTTTGGTTCTTTCAATATTTGTGTAACTCAAGAAATCAAACTTGTCCTTATGTGTAGTTATTGGAATTCCACTGTGAATTACTGGTTATATTCAATTTTTTTTTCTTTTTTCATTTCTCTTTCTTTGCTGGCAACTCTGAAACTGTTATTTTCTACCAATTTTCTCATTACCCTTTTTTTCTCAGTTTAAATATTGGCTATATGTTTATTAATAGACTTAGAATTTCTAGTAGCTCAGTTATGTACCTTCCAATACAAAGTCGAGAAATTTTCACTCAACTCTCAAAATTTAGAGAAAAGTCAAAGAACTACTCTAAGCAAACCTGACCCAAATTTTATTTCTTCACGGTTAGATGACTGCCCTTTAACAACACATACATTTACATTTAGGAAGAAAATAAGTAAATAAAAGATATTACATATTTCTCCTCAAAGAAAATGAAGAAATAATACATTTCAGTAGAATTACTACTCCTGATTGTGAGGCTAAATGACTTTTGAGTTGGTAATAATTTGTTGTTTTTTAGGTCTCTATTCTATTTTAGAGAGAAAGTATTGAGGCTTTTATATGCCTTGAGTTTCCAAACCAAAAATTATAGTCCTCTAACCTTAGACTCTTTTGGTCCATTTAATATTTACTCTCAGCTTATGTCTGCTTAAAGTGTTTAGATAGAAGAGAGACATCAGGTTTCCTAATTTTGGGGCTTTTCTCTCTTTTTATTCCTCTCCTTGCTTCCATTTTTTAAAAAATGGGTTTTCTTGAAGTAATTGATATTGAAGAGGACCAAAAGGTAAACTGTAGAGTTGTTAATACCTGTTTAAATCTGAGAGGAGGAGGTATGATTTTTTTTAATAGAAAGAAAACGAATAGACTTGTTTTACATCATGACCATGGCTATAGTCAACTAATAATTATTACTTATCCGCCCCTTCCCACTCTCATTTTTTCCCTTTGGGCTTCTAACGATAGTAATCTTAGATCAAGGATGTCCTCTGTATTTGCATTTGTTAGATGAGTCAAGTAGTTTTAGAATGCATTTTCTCTGCCTTCTCCTCTGTGGGGCTTGTTTTACCCTCCCTGCTGCCACAGCCTGCATCCTCCTCTCTGTGTAACATTGACTTCAGTAGTCACTTGACCCTGCTACTGTTGAATGGTATGGTCTCCAACTGGAAGAGACTGGTTGTTCTGTTGTCTGAACACCATAGGAACAGGTCATAGTTGAGCTACTCTGCTGGTTTATAAGATGCTTTTGTACTAACTGAAGGTGTTTATTTTGCAAAATGAACTAAATTCACATTAAGTACTTTTCAATTAATGGTGTTAGTTTAATTTTAACAATCTTCTGCAAGTCTGGTGGAATTTCTTCTCATTGTTTTCCCCAAAGTGTATTTGTTTTGTAAATTTTTATCTTCATGTTTTTGCAGTTATTCATTCATTTCATGTGTTCATTAAACAGATTTTAATGGCCACAGTGTGCCACACAGAGAAGTCGCCAGTTTGTTTCCTGCACAGGATGTTTCTTCAATTGTTTTCCTATTATTCTCATCTGGATTACTGTTTAAAGAAATTGATTTTTTTTTTTTTTTTTTTTTTTTTGCGGTACGCAGGCCTCTCACTGTTGTGGCCTCTCCTGCTGCGGAGCGCAGGCTCAGTGGCCATGGCTCATGTGCCCAGCCGCTCCGCAGCATGTGGGATCTTCCCGGACCAGGGCTTGAACCTATGTCCCCCTGCATCGGCAGGCGGACTCTCAACCACTGCGCCACCAGGGAAGCCCCAGAAGCTGATTTTTTAATCTCTGTATAAGTAATACAGTGGATGGAATTGTCTTTCTCACTTTAGTGTTTTTTTTTTTTTTTTTTTGGTTGCGTTGGGTCTTCGTTGCTTCACGGGCTTTCTCTAGTTGTGGCGAGCAGGAGCTACTCTTTGTTGTGGTGAGTGGGCTTCTTGTTGCGGTGGCTTCTCTTGCTGCGGAGCACGGGCTCTATGTGCGTGGGCTTCAGTAGTTGTGGTGTGCGGGCTTCAGTAGTTGTGGCGCGCGGGCTTCAGGAGTTGTGGTGTGCGGGCTTCAGTAGTTGTGGTGCGCAGGCTTCAGTAGTTGTGGCACGTGGGCTCAGTAGTGACTCGCAGGCTCTAGAGCACAGGCTCAATAGTTGTGGTGCACGGGCTTAGTTGCTCCGTGGCATGTGGGATCTTCCTGGACCAGGGCTTGAACCCGTGTCCCCTGCATTGGCAGGCGGATTCTTAACCACTGCGCCACCTGGGAAGCCCTATTGCGTCTTCTTTTTCAAAAAGGATGATGCAAAATTGGAAAAAAAGTCCAATTATTTGCATTTTTTGGTTCAAAGGGTTTTATTTAGGTAAGAATTTATTAAATAGATAATATGCAGCAGAGATATATGGATGCAAGATAAACAGTTCAGAAGCAGAAGAATTAACAATTAGAAAAAGTGTTAAAATTTGGTAAGTGGACAAATTCAAATGTTTCATAAAGGAGGATTTCAGAAAATGAATTTTTTCAACTCATACTTTATTATTAAAGTCAGTTTCTTAAAGATCTTAGTGAGTAATTATGAGAGGCTATTACAAAGATTTAAAATTCATGGTATATATTTATTCAACAATGGAGGAGTACAGGGAGTAGACAGTAGAAGCAAAGAGAATGAACTGGTAGAAGTTGGATTGGTGGCCTAAGAGGTTTTTTTTTCATGTTTAAAGACTACTAAAAAGTACATTTCTAAAATAACTTTCATTTTCATTTTGCTCTGAAACAAGGGGATAAGATTGGGAACAATGGGAGTTGGCAGTGGAATAGTGTGCTATTAAACTTTTCCAGTGTATTTTTCATTTGAGTTACTGTGTTTTTCATCTTTAGAAGCTCTTAAAAATATTTTCCATTTCTCTCCTCATCAACTTCATGGTTTCTTCACTCCTCTTGAACATATGGAATACCTCTTTGTAATTTCTGCTTCTGTTCCTCTTGATTGAATTTTATCCTGGTTATGCGTCATATTTTCCTGCTTTGTTCATGCTTGGTAATCTTGACTAGATATTGGACATTGTGAATTTCATGTTGTGCTGGATATTGTTTTAGTAATTTTGGAGTTGGTTCTCATGTACAGTTAACAGGCAGCCATTTGATCTTCTTGAGGCTTACTTTTTTTTTTTTTTTGCGGTACGCGGGCCTCCCACCGCTGCGGCCCCTCCCGTTGCGGAGCACAGGCTCCGGACCTGCAGGCCCAGTGCCATGGCCCACGGGCCCAGCCGCTCCGTGGCACGTGGGATCCTCCCAGACCGGGGCACGAACCCGCGTCCCCTGCATTGGCAGGCAGACTCCCAACCACTGCGCCAGCAGGGAAGCCCGAGGCTTACTTTTAAAATTTGTTAGGATGGCTTCAGAGCAGCCTTTAGTCAAGGGCAAACTTGACCTCATTATTGACTCTTTTTGAAGTCCCAGATACTAGTAGGCATTTCCACTCTTGCTCATTGGAACACCAACTACTCCATGCATTTTGTGAGCTCTGGATATCATTCCTTCTACTCCTTTCTAGTGGTTCTTTCCTCCAACCTAGGTACTGTCCTTACATGTGTTCACTGATTGGTACTTGGGGGACTCCTTTAAGGGTCTCGAACAGTCTCGCTGTTTAGCCCCCTTCTCATCAGTATGTCACTGCACAAAATTCTAGCTGCCTTGGCCTCCTTGAACTCTGAGTTCTGTCTTTTTATCTTAGTGAGACCATTGAAGTCTGTTTGGGTTCTTCCTCTCTGTGCTGTGGTCTCCAGGCAATGCCCTGGAGCAGCTGAAGCACTCACCTTGTTGATTTCCCTTCTCTCAGGAATTACTGTCTTGATTGCCTGTTGTCCAGTGTCTGAACATTGTTCTTTCATATATTTGATCATATTTTCTAATTGTTTAAGGTGGGAGAGTAAATCTGAATCCTGATACTCTATCATGGCTGGAAGTGGAGGTGAGACTCAGTTAACCATTAGCCCTGCTTGTTAACGATCAACACTGAGATCACATTGGTTTTCACTGCTTATGAAAACATTGCCAGGGTTATTTTTGGGCATTGGTTTATGGCTCTGAGGTCATGAAGAAAATCTTACAATTATACCTCCCAGATAAAGAGTTTATCTCAAACTGTTTATTTCACCTGTCCTCTTTTGTTGTTGTTGTTGTTGTTGTTGTAATATGTCTCCCAATTATGGAAGCTACCAAAGGAATACAGAGTATCAAATGAGTGAGGCATTTTCTCCCAAGTTAAAAACACCAGTTTTGCTAGAATCTTGATGATGCCTCTGAGCTATTTATAAGGATGTAAAATCCATATATTTTTAGGTAACAGGGAATTTTTACCAGGCTGCAAGGTAGATGTGTTAGCAAGGGCTTTGAATTGAGAAAGGACTTGGATTTATAGTTGTCATGTTTAGAACCTCACCTTAAAATTTACCTCCATTAGACTCTGCAGATGGTTACCACTAATATGGCTGTGTTTGTCAGGGGAGAGGTCAATCTTAGTAGAATATCATCAGGACTATTTATTGGTACTTACTTTATCAGCTCTTGGCTGTTGAAAAGACGATCCCAAAGTTGGTCTCCTAAGGAATAATGGCATGACTAGTAGGGAAGCTAAATTAGTTCATGAGGCCTCTCCTCGCTCTAAGGATTATATATCTACCTAAAACAGGTGTCCTTGCTTCAATTATTCTAACTCTAGTGGGAGTTAAATGTTAGACGATACCAAGACTAAGAACCTCACAAGGGTAGTTGTTTAAACACATTACATAAATGTGTGGTGCACATCTGTAATTTTAATTTAAAATTAAATTATTTTAACTAAATACCTTTAGCTAATTAACCAAGAAAGAGATTATTAGAGAGATGAGAAAGCAAGTGAATAGCCCCTTACTTAAGGGCAATCTTGTGTAGGCTATTGGTACCTGGGGTTCCCACCCATGTATTTCCACAAGCTTGAGGGAGATTAGGGGCACTATGCTAAACTAATGCTGATTGATAAGTATCCTTTCCATGCTGACTTGTTGGCTAGATAATAAGGAAATTGTGAACTTGTGACAAATGTGTGAGTGAATATGAGTACTGTGCAGTTCAGTGAACTATCCATTACATGTCCATTTCAGTTGGTAGCAGTGGTGGGATTACCATGCAATGACATCTATCAGAAGTGAGACAAGAGGAACAGGGAGCAGATATCTGTTACTCTGATGGCAGCACAGTGATAGACAGGTGGGGTTTGTAGTTCTTGGGTTGTGTGGATCAGGGGGCTGCATTTGGATTGAGGCTTCATTTCTTCCCTTTATGCCTCTGGCCTTATTCTCAGCTCAAGAGTTGTAGTTGGTAGGACTTTTGTGTGTGTGTATGCTATACTGTCCTTAGGTTAATATGGCAAGTTTTGTGTATGTGTATGTTGGGGAAAGGGGTGTGCATTATCCATCAAGGTTTCTAATTTCACTGGGCCTAGATATTTTTAAAAAGTACTACTCATAGGGCTTCCCTGGTGGTGCAGTGGTTGAGAGTCCGCCTGCCGATGCAGGGGACACAGGTGCATGCCCCGGTCTGGGAAGATTCCCCCATGCCGCGGAGCGGCTGGGCCCGTGAGCCATGGCCGCTGAAACTGCGCGTCCGGAGCCTGTGCTCCGCAACGGGAGAGGCCACAACAGTGAGAGGCCTGCGTACCGCAAAAAAAAAAAAAAAATAAAAAAAAACAAACAAAAAAAAGGTACTACTCATAGCTTAAGTGTTTTTAATTTCATTATAACAGGCTGAGAAAAATCAGTTTTTCATAGCAAATAGTGGAGTTTTTTTTTTGACTTTAGAAGTTTTATCAATAATTTTAGGTATATTAATAATAATTACTTTCCTTACTGTTTATGTAGAATTTCAAAATTTATCTAAGATAAAATAATAAAGTACTTAAGCAAATTAAATTTGTTTCCTTTGGCTCCAACCTGCCATATCTACATTCATTTTTACTCCTTATGTTATCTCATCTCTCCCAGATCCCTGAGGTTTCAAATCCTATTACCACCTGGAAAGCCTTTCCAAGAGCATCTGATAAGTTCACTTATGCTCAGATACAAGTAACTGATACAGTTTAAAGTGTTAATATCCCAAAGGTCTTTGCATTTTAACAGAAAAAAATGAGAAGCCTTACATTATAGAAATTAATCTCTACCAGCGGAATTTTCTGTTGGGAAGGGGGGGAAGGGTTTTTGTTTGTTTGTTTTTAATCTATAGGGGCTTTTTCAAGCTCTTAAAACCACACCAGTTAGGTGGCTGTAGCTGTGCTTCTCCCCAAGTTTAGCACCTTAAGGTAATTCCATCTTCAGTTAGTTAGGAGTGCTTTATAAATTATTTCTAATCTTTAAAACATTCCACTTGTAGTGAACAGACAGTATTTTAATATGCTTGACAGGTGATGAAACAAATACAATATTTCAGAGAAGTAAAATAGCATATTTGAAAATACTTGGAAAAGTGTTAACACATTATGCAGACATACGTTTTTATTGGTAAAATGCTTCAGCCCTGACAACTTAAGCAGTGTCACTAAATTTTTAATCAAGGTCCTAATTTATAATGGATAAGGAAAGTAGGAGAAGTAAATACTGAGATGTTTTAAGAATGAGCTGGGTTAAGAACTCTTATATTTCTTTATTTGAGTGCCTAAGGTAAACCGTCATTTTTGTTTTTTAGAGTTCTGGGTGTTTGGGCATGGAAGGGTAATATGATAGACTGTCAAATGACCAACGCCAAGATGAAAATGTCCACCTTATATATATATAAGCTCACATCTGAATGAGCTTCTCGTTGATCTGATTACTTTTAGAAAAAGGAAGGCAGCTCTTCTCTGATAACATGGGGAATTGACAGAAGTGCTGCCAAGGAAAACAGCTACTACATGTTACTGGTTCTGCTGGAACTCCTGTTAAACGTCCTAAAAAAGATGAGTTTCCTGAAGGGGCCAAATTCCTAAATGGTAATCCGACCAAAACACTATAAGTAACTCTTGTGGTTAAAACAGAATCCAGATAGAGGAAGTACTAAGGTCAAGATTTGTAAACTACAACTAAATTATGAAAACTATTCTGCTTCCTAGTATTCAAGCATTCAAGAGCTCTGAAAAAATGCAGTATTATGTGACTTCCTCAATTATGTAATTTGTTTAGGCATATTGGTTAGGAAGTGAAAATATAGCTACCTCACTTAGATTTTATCTGTTTTTTTGTATTAAAGAGAATATTCTTATTTTCAAAAGAGAAAAGCATCAAAGTTACTAAAAAATCATATTATTTTTGTAATTAAAGGGAAATCTCAAGAATTTACTATTTCATGAAATAAATAGCTGCTGCATTTATAAAATGATATTAATATGGGAAGTTGTAGAATGAATATATATATATATATATATATATTTTTTTTTTTTGCGTTATGCGGGCCTCTCACTGTTGTGACCTCTCCTGTTGCGGAGCACAGGCTCCGGATGTGCAGGCCCAGAGGCCATGGCTCACGGGCCCAGCCGCTCCGCGGCATGTGGGATCCTCCCGGACCAGGGCACGAACCCGTGTCCCCTGCATCGGCAGGCGGACTCTCAACCACTGCGCCACCAAGGAAGCCCTTGTAGAATATATTTTAAATTTTGTAAGATATTACTAATTGTACCAGTAATGGAAGAACATTATCCTACCAATATTTGCTCCTAGTTTTAGATAAATGTGTGAATAGAAATGTTAGATGTGGTTCTCCAGCCAGCAACAAAGACCAGTAATTTACCGAGGGTGGGGTGGTGAGAGTGGAACTGCCAGTGAAAGCATAAGGAGGGATGGCAAATAAGCACATGAAAAGATGCTCAACATCATTAGTCACTAGGGAAGTGGAAATTAAAACCAGATGGAGGTATCACTATTTTAGACACCTATTAGAATGTCTAAAATTAAAAAGACTGGCCATACAAAGTGTTGGCTAGCATGTAAAGAATTGGAACTCTCAATTGGAACTGCTCTGTTGGTATCTAATGTAAAATGGTGCAACCACTTTGGAAAACAGTTTGGCACTTTCTTTAAAAGTTAAACACACCTACCTGTATGATCAGCCAATCCACTCTTAGGTATTTACTTAAGAGAAACTGATGTATTTGTCTTTTTGACTTGTACACAAATAGCCAAAAAATGGAAACAATCCAAGTTGGTTTCATCAACAGGTGAATGGATAAACAAATTGTGGAATGTCCATACAATGGGATACAACTCAGCAATAAAAGGGAATAAACAATGGATACACTCAGCAACATGGATGAATCTCAAAATAATTATGCAGAGTGAAAAAAGCCAGACCAAAATAGTACATATTATATGATTCTACAATTCTGGGAAATGGAGACTAATCTATAGTGACAGAAAGCATAGCAGTGGTTTTGGGGGGAAGGTGGGCCAAAGGAAGGGATTACAATGAGGAAATTTGGGGGAGATGGTTATGTTCTTTATCTTGATTATAGTGATGGTTTCATAGGCTTATACATGTGTCAAAACATCGAATTGTATACTGTAACTATATGTGGTTTATTGTTGTGATTGTTAATTTTATGTCATCCTTACTGGGCTAAGGGATGCCTAGATAGCTGGTAAAACATTATTTCTGGGTGTGTCTGTGAGAGTGTCTCCCGAAGAGAGAAGATTAGCTTTTGAACTGATAGACTGAGTAAAAAAAATCACCCTTACCAGTGTGGATGGGAATTCCCCCTTTCCCCACATTTCTCAGGCCTTTGGGCTTGCACTGCAACTAAACTACGAGCTTTCCTGGCCTCCAGCTTGCAGATGGGTCTTTTCAGCCTACATAATTGTGTGAGGCAAACACTCATAATGAATCTTTCTATGTATCTGTATCCTACTGGTTCTGTTTCTCTGGAGAACCTTGACTAATACAATTGTATATCAATTATACCTCAGTAAAGCTGTTAAAAATATTATATGTCCATCTACCCAATTGCTCTCAATCTGTGGCTTAGTCATATACAGAAGCTGCTGCTTATTTGGGGGATGGGGGATGGAGGGTATGCCATGCCATCCTACTCATGCTTTGGTTTCTACGCACTGTTTCCCAGAAATGTTAGGTAATAACACAATTGGACTAATCACATACATACTTTCCTAAGGTTAAATTTTCTTTAGGATATTGTAAACTCTACGAGTCCCATATTTGCTGAGTCCTTAGTTCAAACAATGAGACTTGGTGGTTGCTTTATTGATTGTAATGATCCTGGTGATTGATCTTCTTTCTTGTTTTTGTTTTGTTTTTTTCACTTAAAACATGATAGCTACTTTGATAGAACTCACATTTTGACCTCAAGGCAGGCAAATCTTTGTATCTCTACCTCTTTTGATGAATGTAAGACTTGGTGCCTACTTGGTTATAAGTGGTGAAGTACCGAAATAGAAACCAAACCTGGAAATATTTTACATGCAATCCTTTGCATTTTAAAAGCCCTATTTGTCATCTGTTTGCATTTCTGTTCCCGAAGTGTGCTTATATTTGGCAAAAGCATTATGATTCTCTGAAGTTTTAATTTATTTTTAAAGAAATGTGCTTCTGAATAATTATATTTCTGAAGAGGCAGATTTTCTGCTAAGGCAGCAAAACTTGGTGTAAGAAAATGTATTGCTGATTTGTTGTGTGACCTTGGTCAATACACTGTGGTCTTTAGTTTTCTGTTCTTTGAAATATATGTGATGTTCAAAGCTTAGTACTATAAGCTGACATTGTGAATTTCTAAGCAGTAGTTTCCCAATCTATTCTCTCTTTCATTGCTAGGTTGTGCATTTTTCACTCAGAAAGTGTCTTTTCTTTCTCATATACTGTGTTGTACCATATAGAGATGACTTGGATGGTAATGGCAGTGATGACTAACTAGAAAGAGGACATTAAAATAATCAAAATGTTGATGTCCTCTGAAAGTTAGTATACAAAAATCAAGATTTCCATACTCATTTAAAAGATTAAAAAATATGTTCTCTGCTCCCCATTTAAAAGATTAAAAAATACGTTCTCTGCTCCCCATGTCAACTAGAACTTTTGTTTGTTTGATACATCACCACGTAATTCTTGTACAGTTTTCCCAGTACTTGCAAGTCCTCATGGACATATGATTCAAGTAAAGCCATAGCTTCTGTAGTGGAGAGACACAGGGCAGAATTGACAATTCAGTGATAAGCTGTGTGGTTGTGACTCTCAATGCAAAAGGAGTTCAGGTTGGTTTGAGTCATTAGAGAAGGTGCTGTGATCTGATGTATACTTCAGACAAATGGAGGGTAAGCTGGGGAGAGGCAGAATTAAAATTAGGTCTTGAGGGTGGGTTACGCAGGAGTCAGTGAGCAGACCTCTCCTTTCATGATGGTAATGAGCCTGACCTGGCAGGGTGAGGCCAGGTTAGGGAGAACACTGAAAACTTGATAGAGGAGTTCGGAATTTCGTGGTTAAAGACAGAAAGCCATTGTAGATTTCTGAGCAGGGAAATATAATACGTGAAAAAAAAACATTTTAAGAATCTTGAAGACTGCAGCAATACAAGTTCAAGTGATAGAGGTGTTGACAAGGCAGTGGACAATTGTTTTACCTAAAATATATAGATTATTTAAGATTGCTGAGGTTCCTGGATATTGATATTTCTTCCCAAAGCCTTCAGAGTTTGTTTCTATCTTTCCAGTCTCGTTTTCTTCTGTGTTGTTCAGTCAATAGTGAGCACAGCATTTCTCAGGCTGTTCTTTCTGACTGGAATTCCTTCTGTCACCCTCTCTTTCTGATGCACTTTTGTTTCCTGGTAAGCTTCAGCTCTGATGCCACCTTTCTATCACCCTTCTATAACATCATCCTTTCCTTAATTAATTTTGCTTTTCCTTATGTGCCGTAGCACTTACAGAGGCTACTCTAACAATACTGATCACATTGTTCTGTAACTTAGTGTTTATCTGACTCTCTTATCTAGTAATCAGTGAACATCTTGAGGGCAGAGTCCACTATATTTGTATACCAAGCACCTAAGTGTAGCTCCAGTAAAATGGTAGGCATTTGTTTAAATGCTTCTTGAATGAATGAGTTGGTCCCTCTACATCTCCACTGAATGTTGAATTTGAGGTCTTGTGAGATCCTACCCAGTATAAACTTTAGTGGGTGAAAATACAGTGGAAGTTTATGTTCCATGAAAACTTAATGACATGAAATTTAGTACATGAAACTTAAATAGGTTGATTAGTAAAAATTTATTGGTTATTTTGAAGAGAGTTATTTTACAATGTGAATCACCAGATAACTTATTCGGTTACTACTTTGCTGCTATAGAAAGCAAAGGACTTCCTATGACTGGACTGTAATACATTTCTGTATTTCAAATTATGATTCTTTTCTCTTAGGGAGTTATAATTTCTATTTCTCATTATTAATAGCACTGATTTAACTGCCAGTATATGAATAAAACACTCTGCTTTTTACTTTGTTTTATTCTCTCATTCAGAGAGGTTGTTATTATGGCTTCTGGTAAGAAATGGCTGATGATTCTAGCCATTTACATAATGGTTCTTTTTTGGAGAGAGGGTTTTCAGAGCTTTAAAACATTCAAATTCCAATTAAGTAAAAATTGCTATATAATATAAGAAATGGTCTGCTTATTTAATTTGTGTTATATGCGGCTATCTAGAAGACTAACATATTTGTGCCTTCACACTCATATCTAGTTCCAGAAGATGTATTTCTTTCAAACATCACATCCTAGTTGACTGTTATAGTTGCTATTATCTACAGATTGCAAACTTGGCTGTTATTTTTTCCTTTGTAATTAATGCCATATTTACACCTTCAATTATAATAATTATTTATGGCTTTAGAAGTTTAGGCAAATTATCTTGCCCTTTCAATGATACCAGTTATCTGAGCTTTAAATAGATGAGCCCCACCCCCACACCTCCCGTGCCCACAGCCAGTGCTGCAGCCACAGCCACCCTGGTCCAGGCTCCGCACCGGGGACGACGTCGTCGATCGCCGTGGTGGAGCATGAAGCTGGAGCATTTGGGGAATGCGGAGATGGAGACCCGACTGCCGCACACCAGGACCTGCTGAGCTTCTGCAGCCGCTGAGTCCACACCTTCAATATGGCAGAGGAGTAAGACGTAGAGATCACCTCCCTCCCCACAAATATATCAGAAATACATCTACATGTGGAACAGCTCCTACAGAACACCTACTGAATGCTGGCAGAAGACCTCAGACCTCCCAAAAGGCAAGAAACTCCCCACATACCTGGGTAGGGCAAAAGAAAAAAGAAAAAACAGAGACAAAAGAATAGGGATGGGACCTGCACCTCTGGGAGGGAGCTGTGAAGGAGGAAAAGCTTCCACACACTAGGAAGCCCCTTCACTGGCAGAGAGGGGGATGGGCGGGGCGGGGGGGGGAAGCTTCCGAGCCACAGAGGAGAGCGTAGCAACCGGGGTGAAGAGGGCAAAGTGGAGAGATTCCCACACAGAAGATCGGTGCCGACCAGCACTCACCAGCCCGAGAGGCTTGTCTGCTCACCCACCGGGGCGGGCGGGGGCTGGGAGCTGAGGCTTGGGCTTCAGAGATCGGATCCCAGGGAGAAGACTGGAGTTGGCTGAGTGAACACAGCCTGAAGGGGGTTAGTGCACCACGGCTAGCCGGGAGGGAGTCCGGAGAAAGGTCTGGACCTGCCTAAGAGTCAAGAGACCATTGTTTCGGGGTGTGTGAGGAGAGGAAACTCAGAGCACTACCTAAGCGAGCTTCAGAGATGGGCACAAGCCATGGCTATCAGTATGAACCCCAGAGACGGGCATGAGATGCTAACATTGCTGCTGCAGCCACCAAGATGCCTGTGTGCAAGCACACATCACTATCCACACCACCCCTCCTGGGAGCCTGTGCAGCCCTCCACTGCCAGGGTCCCGTGATCCAGGGGCAACTTCCCTGGGAGAACACATGGCGTGCCTCAGGCTGCTGCAACGTCACGCCGGTCTCTGCGCTGCAGGCTCGCACTGCACTCCGTGCCCCTCCCTCCCCCCAGCCTGAGTGAGCCAGAGCCCCCTAATCAGCTGCTCCTTTAACCCCATCCTGTCTGGACGGGGAACACACTCCCTCAGGCGACCTATGCGTAGAGGCAGGGCCAAATCCAAAACTCGACCCCAGGAGCTGTGTGAACAAAGAAGAGAAAGGGAAATTTCTCCCAGCAGCCTCAGGAGAAGTGGATTAAATCTCCACAATCAACTTGATGTACCCTACATCGGTGGAATACCTGAATAGGCCACAAATCATCCCAAAATTTAGGCGGTGGACTTTGGAAGCAACTGTAGACTTGGGGTTTGCTTTCTGCATCGAATTTCTTTCTGGTTTTATGTTTATCTTAGTTTAGTGTTTAGAGCTTATTACAATTGATAGATTTGTTTATTTATTTCATTGCCCTCTTCCTTTTTTAAACATATATATATATATTTTTTTTTTTTTCCTTTTTCACTTTTTGTGAGTGTGTATGTGGAGGCTTCTTTCTGTGATCTTGTCTGTATAGCTTTGCTTTTGCCATTTGTCTTAGGGCTCTGTCTGTTTTTTTTTTAATAGTATAGTTTTTAGCACTGTTTATCATTGGTGTATTTGTTAATTGGTGTGGTTACTCTCTTCTTTCTTTCCTTCTTTAATGACTTTAAAATTTTTTATTTTTAATAATATATTTTTAATTTTAATAACTTTATTTTATTATTTTTTTTCTATCTTTCTTTTTCTTTCTCCCTTTTCTTCTGAGTCGTGTGGCTCACAGGGTTTTCGTGCTCTGGCCGGGTGTCAGGCCTGTGCCTCTGAGCGGGGAGAGCCAAGTTCAGGACATTGGTCCAGCAGAGACCTCCTGGATCCACATAATATCAAATGGCGAAAGCTCTCCCAGAGGTCTCCATCTCAATGCTTAACACAGCTCCACTCAACAACCAGCAAACTACAGTGCTGGACACCCTATGACAAACAGCTAGAAAGACAGGAACACAACCCCATCCATTAGCATACAAGTTGCCTAAAATCAAAATAAGGTCACAGACACCCCAAAACACACCATCAGACGTGGTCCTGCCAATAAGAAAGACAATATCCAACCTCATCCACCAGAACACAGGCACCAGTCCCCTCCACAACCCACTGAACCAAACTTTCCCACTGAGGGAAGACACCAGAAAAAAATGGGACTTACAAACCTGCAGCCTGTGAAAAGGAGACCTAAAACACAGTAAGTTAAGCAAAATGAGAAGACAGAGAAATACACAGCAGGTGAAGGAGCAAGGTAAAAACCCACTAGACCGAAGATGAAGAGGAAATAGGCAGTCTACCTGAAAAAGAATTCAGAGTAATGATAGTAAAGATGATCCAAAATCTTGGAAATAGAATGGAGAAAATACAAGAAACGTTTGAAAAGGACCTAGAAGAACTAAAGGGCAAACAAACAATGATGAACAACACAATAAATGAAATTAAAACTTCTCTAGAAGGAATCAATAGCAGAATAACTGAGGAAGAAAAAGAGATAAGAGACCTAGAAGATAAAATAGTGGAAATAACTACCACAGACGAAAATAAACAATAAAGAATGAAAAGAATTGAGGACAGTCTCAGAGACTTCTGGGACAACACTAAATGCACCAACATTCGAATTATAGGGGTCACAGAAGAAGAAGAGAAAAAGAAAGGGACTGAGAAAATATTTGAAGAGATTATAGTTGAAAACTTCCCTAATGTGGGAAAGGAAATAGTCAAGTCCAGGAGTGCATAGTCCCATACAGGATAAATCCAAGGAGAAACACGCCAAGACACATATTAATCAAACTATCAAAAACTAAATACAGGGGCTTCCCTGGTGGCACAGTGGTTGAGAGTCCGCCTGCCAATGCAGGGGACACAGGTTCATGCCCCGGTCCGGGAAGATCCCACATGCTGCAGAGAGGCTGGGCCCGTGAGTCATGGCCGCTGAGCCTGCGCATCCAGAGCCTGTGCTCCACAACGGGAGAGGCCACAGCAGTGAGAGGCCCGCGTAATGCAAAAAAAAAAAAGAAAAAAGAAAAAAAGAAAAAATATTAAAAGCAGCAAGGGAAAACAACAAATAACATACAAGGGAATCGCCATAAGGTTAACATTTGATCTTTCAGCAGAAACTCTGCAAGCCAGAAGGGAGTTGCAGGACATATTTAAAGTGATGAAAGGGAAAAACCTACACCCAAGATTACTCTACCCAGCAAGGATCTCATTCAGATTTGACAGAGAAATTAAAACCCTTACAGACAAGCAAAAGCTAAGAGAACTCAGCACCACCAAACCAGCTTTACAACAAATGCTAAAGGAACTTCTCTAGGCAGGAAATACAAGAGAAGGAAAAGACCTACAATAAGAAACCCAAAACGAGTAAGAAAAGGGTAATAAGAACATACATATCAATAACTACCTTAAATGTAAATGGATTAAATGCTCCAATAAAAAGACATAGACGATGAATGGATACAAAAACAAGACCCGTATATATGCTGTCTACAAAAGACCCACTTCAGACCTAGGGACACATGCAGACTGAAGGTGAGGGGATAGAAAAAGATATTCCATGCAAATGGAAATCAAAAGAAAGCTGGAGTAGCAATTCTCATGTCAGACAAAATAGACTTTAAAATAAAGACTGTGGGGCTTCCCTGGTGGTGCAGTGGTTGACAGTCCGCCTGCCGATGCAGGGGATGCAGGTTCGTGCCCTGGTCTGGGAGGATCCCACGTGCCGTGGAGCGGCTGGGCCCGTGAGCCATGGCCGCTGAGCCTGCGCCTCTGGAGCCTGTGCTCCGCAACAGGAGAGGCCACAACAGTGAGAGGCCCACGTACTGCAAAAAAAAAAAAAAAACCACAAAAAAATAAAGACTGTTACAAGAGACAAATAAGGACACTACATAATGATCAAGGGATCAATCCAAGAAGAAGATATAACAATTGTAAATATTTATGCACCCAACATAGGAACACCTCAATACATAAGGCAAATGCCAACAGCCATAAAAGAGGAAATGAACAGTAACACAATCATAGTAGGGGAGTTTAGCACCCTGCTTTCACCAATGGACAGATAATCCAAAATGAAAATAAATAAGGAAACACAAGCTTTAAATGATACATGAAAGAAGATGGACTTAATTGATATTGATAGGATATTCCATTCATAAACAACAGAATAGACTATATTCTCAAGTGCTCATGGAACATTCTCCAGGATAGATCATATCTTGGGTCACAAATCAAGTCTCAGTAAATTAAAAAAAATTAAAATTGTATCAAGTATCCTTTCCAGTCACAATGCTATGAGACTAGATATCAATTACAGGAAAAAATCTTTAAAAAATACAAACACATGGAGGCTAAATAATATACTACTAAATAACCAAGAGATCACTGAAGAAATCAGAGAGGATATCAAAAAATACCTTGACAAATGACAAAACACGATGACACAAAACTATGGGATGCAGCAAAAGCAGTTCCAGGAGGGAAGTTTATAGCAATACAATCCTACCTCAAGAAACAAGAAATATCTAAAATTAAAATACCTAACCTTACACCTAAAGCAATTAGAGAAAGAAGAACAAAAAACCCAACATTAGCAGAAGGGAAGAAATCATAAAGATCAGATCAGAAAAAATGAAAAAGTAATGAAGGAAACAATAGCAAAGATCAATAAAACTAAAGGCTGGTTCTTTAAGATAAACAGAATTGATACAACATTAGCCAGTGTCATCAGTGAAAAAATGGAGAAGACTCAAATCAATAGAATTAGAAATGAAAAAGGAGAAGTAACAACTGACACTGCAGAAATACAAAGGATCATGAAAGATTACTACAAGCAACTCCATGCCAATGAAATGAACAACCTGGAAGAAATGGACAAATTCTTAGGAAAGCACAACCTTCCGAGACTGAACCAGGAAGAAATAGAAAATATAAACAGACCAATCACAAGTACTGAAATTGAGACTGTGATTAAAAATCTTCCAATCAGCAAAAGTCCAGGACCAGATGACTTCACAGGCAAATTCTATCAAACATTTAGAGAAGAGCTAACACTTATCCTTCTCAAACTCTTCCAAAATATAGCAGAGGGAGGAACACTCCCAAACTCATTCTACCAGGCCACCATCACCCTGATACCAAAACCAGACAAGGATGTCATAAAGAAAGAAAGCTACAGGCCAATATCACTGATGAACATAGATGCAAAAATCCCCAACAAACAGAATCCAACAGTACATTGAAAGGATCATACAACATGATCAAGTGTGGTTTATTCCAGGAATGCAAGGATTCTTCAATATATGCAAATCAATCAACATGATACCCCATATTAACAAATTGAAGGAGAAAAACCATAAGATCATCTCAGTAGATGCAGAGAAAGCTTTTGACAAAATTCAACACCAATTTATGATAAAAACCCTGCAGAAAGTAGGCATAGAGGGAACTTTCCTCAACATAATAAAGGCCATATATGACAAACCCACAGCCAACATCGTCCTCATTGGTGAAAAACTGAAAGCATTTCCACTAAGATCAGGAGCAAGACAAGGTTGCCCACTCTCACCACTCTTATTCAAAATAGTTTTGGAAGTTTTAGCCACAGCAATCAGAAGCGAAAAAGACATAAAAGGAATCCAAATCGAAAAGAGGAATTAGGCTGTCACAATTTGCAGATGACATGATACTGTACATAGATAATCCTAAAGATGCTACCAGAAAACTCCTAGAGCTAATCAATGAATTTGGTAAAGTAGCAGGATACAAAATTAATGCACAGAAATCTCTTGCATTCCTATATAGTAATGATGAAAAATGTGAACGAGCAATTAAGGAAAGACTCCCATTTACCATTGCAACAAAAAGTATAAAATATCTAAGAACAAACCTACCGAAGGAGACGACCTGTATGTAGAAAACTATAAGACACTGATGAAAGAAATTAAAGATGATACAAAGGGATGGAGAGATATACCACATTCTTGAATTGGAACAATCAACATTGTGAAAATCATGATACTACCCAGAGAAATCCACAGATTCAGTGCAATCCTTATCAAACTACCAATGGCATTTTTCACAGAACTAGAACAGAAAATTTCACGATTTGTATGGAAACACAAAAGACCCCGAGTAGCCAAAGAAATCTTGAGAAAGAAAAACGGAGCTAGAGGAATCAGGCTCCCTGACAAAGCTACAGTAATCAAGACAGTATGGTACTGGCAGAAAAATAGAAATATAGATCAATGGAACAGGATAGAAAGCCCAGAGATAAACCCATGCACCTATGGTCACCTTATCTTTGATAAAGGAGGCAAGAATATACAATGGAGAAAAGACAGCCTCTTCAATAAGTAGTGCTGGGAATACTGGACAGCTACATGGTAAAGAATGAAATTAGAACACTCCCAAAGTCCATACTGAAAAATAAACTCAAAATGGATTAAAGACCTAAATGTAAGGCCAGACACTATAAAACTCTTAGAGGAAAACATAGGCAGAACACTCTATATGAGTTAAATCACAGCAAGATCCTTTTTGCCCCACCTCCTAGAGAAATGGAAATAAAAACAAAAATAAACAAATGGGACCTAATGAAACTTAAAAGCTTTTGTATAGCAAAGGAAAAAATAAACACGACTAAACGACAACCCTAAGAATAGGAGCAAATATTTGCAAATTAAGCAACCGACAAAGGATTAATCTCCAAAATTTACAAGCAGCTCATGCAGCTCAATATCAAAAAAACAAACAACCCAATCCAAAAATGGGCAGAAGACCTAAGTAAACTTTTCTCCAAAGAAGAGATACAGACTGCCAACAAACACCTAAAAGGATGCTCAGCATCACTAATCATTAGAGAAATGCAAATCAAAACTACCATGAGATAAAGACGCAGACCTACTAGAGAGTGTGCTTGGGGATGCGGGGCGGGGGAAGGGTAAGCTGGGACAAAGTTAGAGAGTGGCATGGACATATATACACTACCAAAATAGATAGCTAGTGGGAAGCAGCCGCATAGCACAGGGAGATCACCTCGGTGCTTTGTGTCCACCTGGTGGGGTGGGATAGGGAGTGTGGGAGGGAGGGAGGCTCAAGAGGGAAGAGATATGGGGATATATGTATATGTATAGCTGATTCACTTTGTTATAAAGCAGAAACTAAGACAGCATTTTAAAGCAATTTTACTCCAATAAAGATGTAAAAATTAAAAAAATAGATGAAAATGTAGGGAAGCATTCAGTATACCCTACGCTGAATTCTTTATTATTATTTACAATAACTTTCTGCTTCCTTATTTTTCTTAAATTTTAACTAGAAGAATGCTAATAACCAGCAATGATCCCAAGAATATGTAGCTTTGTAAGAAATGTCTTTGGAATAAAAAGCATTGAATCCCCTTTAAGCTTTTAATTTTCTTTACGAAAGTATGGGATGTGGGGTTGGGTTTCCTCATTATTATGGACAGTATCCTTTTTCATATGTTGCAGTTTTCCAGGAAAGCTGATGAAGCATGACATCCCAAACTGCATGCAATGCATGTGGGCTTTACCCAGCACATAACTCAGAGGCAGTTGCCCCTCATGTTCTGGACGTAAACCTGCAATTAATGCACTTTTAGATCACTTAAGTTTGGGGGCAGGAATATTTTATTATTGATTTATATTGAACTTGCAGTTCACTATAACTGCCAAATCTTTCGTTCTTGTACTTTACTTGGATCCTCTTCTGGTGTTATTGATTTAAGAGCAGGATTTTACATCTATTATTATAGTAAATTTCTTTTGTTAAATTTCAGCGATGATTCCAGCCTACTGAGGTAATTTTGGGTTCTGATTCTCTTTTCCAATTTAGTTACAATTCCTCATTTGTCGTTGTAATAAACTTATCATCTAACCTTTCCCAAATCACTGGAGGAAACAATGCTTGTCAGAACAGGCTCTAGGACCTTATGAAATAGCCAAAGACCTTGTTCCCCCTCACACATTTCTTAACCATCTTTGACTTCTGGGTGCCTACTCCTTGATGACAAAATGGAAAATGAAATCCTGTTAGGATAGCAAAGTGACTGCCAACCCTAATGCTCTTAAATTGCTCTGCTGCTTAGTACTGTCACCATCGAAATGCAGTTCCCTCTGGGAGCAGTGACATTTTATATCTGATCACCTTTCATTTCAATTAGCATGCTTACTCATTCCCACAAGGAGAGGTTTAGTCCTTAGTGATGAGTCCAGAAGATTCTAAATCACACCAGTGGAAAACACCACCAGAGGAAGAATAATTTTTAATGAAAATGTATTTTCATACTGTGACATTTCAAGTAGGACAACCAGAACTGAGGAAACTGGGGCAACACTTTGTTATGTGATTTTTCCTGAGATAGCTAAAAATGTGCTCTCAGTGGAGAATTAATGAATTATAGTGATTTGATGCCAAGCAGTTCTGTTTTAATTAGGGATATTTAGCTTACTAGTAAAATGTTACAATTTGAAGGTAGAGAAGTTCTGTTAGAACAGCTTAAATTGATATTCTCTTTTTTTAAACACTGGCTCAGCATGTTAAAATAAAAATTTGAATACATATATCGATAGTACTACTATGTAATAGCAAACTTCAACTTGTAGTTGCAGCTGGGTGGGCTCTTAGCTCTACTCTCTTGAGTCAGTGAGTTGCTGAATAAGTGTTATCTCTTAGCCAGGGAGAAGTTACCATAAATATATTGTCTGCATGAATGAACGGCTTAATGGCATGAAAGTTATGCACAGCTGAACTTTAGAAAATTTGAGAAATATCCATTTATATATAAAACACGATAAATCAGATCATTTCAAAAATAATATAATTTTCTAAAATAAGATCCTAACTTTCTTATACAGAACAATTATAAAATAAATCATTTTTTCAATATATGCTGAGTGTATTGTATATTTCCAGCTCTATGGCAGATATAAAGGAGACAGAGATGAATATGAGATAGTCTTGGACCCATAGGAGCTCAGAGACTTAATAGCACAAATGGCTAATAAAATGATAAAGCTACTCTCATAACCATAACAATAACCATAACTATAACTATCTCATGTGACACCACAAAGACATATCTCATTTTATTGTGCTTCACAGATGTTGTGTTTTTTCAAGTTGAACGTTTGTGTCAAGCAAGTCTTTCAGCCCCGTTTTTCTAACAGCATTTGCTCACTTTGCGTCTCTGTATTACATTTTGGTAATTCTCACAATATTTCAAACTTTTTCATTATTATTTATTTGTTATGGTGATCTATGATCAGTGATCTTTGATGTTACTGTTATACTTGTTTTCGGGCACCACAAACAGTGCCCAAAGATGGTGAACTTAATAGATAAAAGTTGTGTGTGTTCTGACTGCTCTGCTGATTGGCCGTTCCCCCATCTCTCTCTCCTCGGACCTCTGTATTCCCTGAGACACAAAAATATTGAAGTTAACCCAATTAATAACCCTACAGTGGCCTCTAAATGTTCAAGTGAAGGAAGAATTACATGTCTTTCATTTTAAATCAAAAGCTGGAAATGATTAAGTTTAGTGAGGAAGGTATGTTGAAAGCCAAGATAAGCCAAAAGCTAGGCTTCTTGTGCCAAACAGCAAACGTGTGAATGCAAAGGAAAAGTTTTGAAGGAAATTTAAAGTGTTACTCCATTGAACACACGAATAAGAAAGTGAAACAGCCTTATTGCTGTTTGTATGGAGAAAGTTTCAGTGGTCTGGATAGAAGTTTAAACCAACCACAACATTCCCTTAAGCCAAATCCTAATCCAGAGAAAGACCCTAACTCTCCTTGATTCCATGAAGTCTGAGAGAGGTGAGGAAGCAGCAGAAGAAAATTTGAAGCTAGCAGAGGTTGGTTCATGAGGGTTAAGGAAAGAAGACGTCTCCATGAAAGTGCAAGGTTAAGCAGTAAGTGCTGATGTAGAAGCTGCAGCAAGTTATTCAGAAGATCTATTTAAGACAATTAATGAAGGTGGCTACACTAAACGGATTTCAGTGTAGACAAAACAGCCTTCTATTAGAAAGAGATGTCATCTTAAGACTTTCATAGCTCTTAGAGAGGAGAAGTCAGTGCCTGACTTCAAAGCTTCAAAGGATAAGCTGACTCTATTGTTAGGGGCTAATGCATCTGGTGACTTTAAGTTAAAGCTAGTGAACCCATGGACAATGGAGAACCCCCAACGTGTCAGAACAAGGGGATAGTGTAGTGAGCTTTACATACTAAATGGATAGCTTTGATGATGAGGAGGAGGGTGGATAGTACAGGACAAGACTCAGAGCGTGACTCTGGAGTAAGCTGCCCAGGTGACAGCTTCCTTTACTTGGCATTGGTAAAAGGATTTAGAATGGAGTGAATAAATTTTTAGAAAGTAAAATGCGATAGATATACCTATCTTACATATCTTTTAAGTTTGTTTGTAGGCAACATATAGTTTCTATTAATATTGTAAATTATATATTTTTAAAATTATGTTTTCTGGGGGCTTCCCTGGTGACACAGTGGTTGAGAGTCCACCTGCCGATGCAGAGGACACGGGTTCGTGCCCCAGTCCAGGAAGATCCCACATGCCACGGAGCGGCTGGGCCCGTGAGCCATGGCCGCTGAGCCTGCGCGTCCGGAGCCTGTGCTCCGCAACGGGAGAGTCCACGACAGTGAGAGGCCCGCGTACCGCAAAAAAAAAAAAAAAAAAAAAAAACCAACAAAAACCAAGCAAAACTAAATATTGAGGTGTTGTTTAGAGTTGCACATGTGTGTTATCAATCAATATAGAAAAGGAAATATTAAAAACAATATTAAGGATGATTGTTACCTCTTACAGAGGGGGAGGTGAGGGAAAGGATATGAAATGTGGAAGTACATACGTGGATGGAATGGTACTGGACAGTTCTGGTTCTTGTATGGGAGGTGGATTTAAGGATGCTGGTTTTATTACTATTAGTCATTATATGCATGTCATCCACTACCTATGTATTCTTTTGTATTATGAAATATTACATTAAAAAGATAATAAAGGAAAAAATAGATGTATAGGTAGAAATAAGAGCAAGAAATCCAAATTTCTAGCTTGGATTACTGGATCAATGATGGTGACATCAAGTAAACAGATAAAATTGACAGTTTATTCAGGGAAAATGATAAGCTGAGTGCTTGAAGCACATTCAAGCAGATGGATATTCAAGCCTGCAGTTCGGGGGAGAAATCTAGGCTAGAAATGTAGGTATAGAAGTCACACAGTTGTTTTTCAAACCAAAAAGTGGATAAAATTACCCGGGGGGAATGAGAAAAATAGTGAGTAAAAAGGGTGTACAAGGGAACACCAGCATTTAAGTGTCAGGAGGAATAGAAACCCATGCAGAAAAGGAATGGATAGAAAGACAGGAAGAAAACCTAGAGAGGAAATCATGGAGGAAGCCAGTGGGGTAGAGTTTCATGAAAGAGGAGTGATTATCAGTGTCAGGTACAGCTGGGCTATTTATTAAAGTGAAGCCTGGCGTTGAGAGCCTCTGCTGACCTTAGTGAGTTCTGTTTCAGAGCAGTGGGGTCAGAAACCAACTGCAGTGGAGGGACATTGGGTACGGAGGGTATAAAGGAATGTTTGCAGAAATATGATTGCACTGAGTGGAATTCTTTCTCCCCAAATTGATGCCAACCTCAGATTGTGATCATATTTCAAAATACGGTCTTTGCAGATGTAATCAAGTTAAGGTGAGGAATCAAACACTGGATTAGAATGGGTCCTAATCCAATGACTTGTGTCTTTACATGACGAGAGAAATTTGGATACGGACACACAGGGAGAATGTCATGTGACAACAGCAGCAGAGATCGGAATGATGCAGCCACAAGCTAAGAATGCCAAGGGACTAGGCAAGAAATGGTATACCTGATTTAGATAACAAATAACTGTTTTTTCACCAGTTTACATGTCCGTTTTCAAAACGTTGTTGTGGGGACTTCATATATCACAATAATTAAGAAATATGCTGTATCTTTTCTTATAGTATGTTTGTGTATAACACCGTTAATGAGTCATATGTGCCTGTAAGAACCTGGAAAAATATATTTTTAGCTTCAAAAAAAACCAAAAAAACAAAAGAATGCCAGGGATTGCTGGCAGCCACCAGAAGCAAAGAGAATGTTATGGACAAATTCTCCTCTGGAGCCTTCAGAGAGAGCATGGCTGTGCTGACTTTTGGACTTAGATACTACAGAACTGAAATCACAAAATTTTTATTGTTTTAAGCCACCCAGTTTGTGATACTTTGTTACAGCAGCCTTAGGAAACAAATACAATAAGTGATAGCTAGAGTGTTATCTAGCTAAGGGAGCTCTGCTTTTTATAGGATGGATGAGACTTGCATGTTTTCAGAATAAGTGGAGTCAGGAGAGTGGGAAAAGATACAGATAAAGGAGGGGTGGGAAATGCTTGGTGGAGTCCTGTCCTGGAGGCCCCAAGAGGACAAGGGGTCAAGGGTCCAGGTAAAGAGTTGACTCTGAAGTGTAAACTGTACTCTGTGACCAGAAGAATGAAGGCAGGGTTGAGTGAGGCAGTAGTTACGTTTGTAAATAAGAACAGGAAGATAAGAAAGAGTATCTATGATGACCTCAGTTTTCTTAAAGAGATAAACTCTGCTGGACATGGGGATGTGGGGGGAGGTTAAGTTAAAAGAAGTAGTGGAGGTTTGTAGTAGTTATTAAGGATGAGGTAGCTGGGATCAGAGACAAACTATGATTGACAATGCCTAGATCAGAGACCGTTAATTTGTACCAAAGATGACCTGTACTGTTGTGAGATAGCTTCAGACAGTACTTGGACTCACAGGTGTCATGGCGAGGAAGATAACTTCTGGAGTTGGGGTTTTGTAAGATGGGTGCATTGGAGGGATAGAAGTACAAGGGAGAAGAGAAGTGGATGCCGGTCAGCGGATGGGTCAAATGATCAGCAGTGGACTCCAGACTGACTAGAAAGGAAGAGTTAGAGGACAGAAGGGAGTGACAGACTTTAAAGAAAGAATAGGGTAACTAACAGGAGCTGTCATGATATTTGATAGAAATATATGCTTTTGATCCCTGCATTTTTGACAAAGTGTGGCCATTGTCATCTGTGAATGTTTAACATCTCTTATACCCTACTCAAAACTAAAGTAAAATGGAAAATAATGAGTATTGGCAAGGGTGTGGAGAAACTGGAACTCTTGTGCATTACTGGCAAGAATGTAAAATGGTGCAGCAGCCACTGGAAAACAGTTTGGTGGCACCTCAAAAAGTTTAGGATACAGCAATTGCAATTCTGGATTATATACTCAAAAGGATTGAAAGAATTGACTCAAACAGATACTTGTAAACCAATATTCACGGCAATTGCCAAAAGGTTGAAACAACTCAAGTGTCCATCAGCAGATGAATGGATAAACAAAATGTAGTATATGCATACAGTGGATATTATTCATCCATAAAAAGGAATGCAGTCTGATACAGGTTGCAATATGGATGAACATTAAAATGTTATGCTAAGTGCAGTAAGATGCAAAGGGACAAATATTGTATGATTCCACTTGTATGAGGTATTTAGAATAGGCAAATTTATAGAGACAGAAAGTAGAATAGAGGTTAGCAGCGGCTGGGGGAAAAGAGAAATGGGAGTTATTTAATGTGTACAGAGTTTCTGTTTAGAATGATGAAACAATTTTGGAAATAGTGGTGATTGTTGTACAACATCGTGAATGTACTTAATGCCACTGAATTGTACACGTAAAAATGGTTAAAACTACACCGATTAGAATGGAAAAATACACTGACAATACTAAATGCTGGTGATGATGTGGAGCAACAAGAACTCTCATAATTGCTGGTGGGAGTACAAAATGGTACAGACACTTTGGAAGACAGTTTAGCAGTTTCTTACATAACTAAACATACTTTTACCATACGATCTAGCATTACAATATTTGGTATTTACTCAAAGGAGTAAAAAAATTATGTTCACACAAAACCCTACACATGATATTTATAACAGCTTTGTTCATAATTGCCAAAACTTGGAAGCAACCAAGATAGGTGAATGGATAAATAAACTGAGGCACATCCAGATGATGGATTATTCAGTGCTAAAAAGAAATGAGCTGTCAAGTCATGAAAAGACATGGAGGAAACTTAAATGCATATTACTAAGTGAATGAAGCCAATCTGAAAAGGTTACATACTATCTGATTTTAACTATAACTTCCAGAAAAGGCAAAACTATGGAGACAGTAAAAAGATCAGTGATTGCCAAGCATTGTGGGGAGGGGAGGGATGAATATAGGGAGAGCACAGAGGGATTTTAGAGTGGTGAAACTGTTCTGTGTGTTACTATAATGATGGATACATGTCATTGTACATTTGTCCAGATCCATAGAATGCACACACCAAGAGTGAATCCTAATCACCCATGGACTATTGGTGATTATGATGTGCTAATGTAGGTTCATTGATTGTAATAAATTACCATCCTGGTGGGGGGTGTCGATATTGAAGGAAGTTGTGAGCTTGTGGGGATGGGAGGTATAGGGAAACACCTTGTATTTTCCACTTATTTTTTCTCTGAACATAAAACTGCTCTAAAAAATAAGGTTTATTTTTAAAAAGTGGTTAAAATGATAAATTTTATGTTATGTATATTTCATCACACATAAACCAAACCTTAAAAGTACAAAAGATTTTTTTCAAATCTGTTTATTTTATTAAGAATCCCTTGATTCATGGTATTTTATCACATAATTAAAAACTGCACTTTGTATTTTGGGGTATATGTTATTTTAAGTGTAACCAGTAAGAGTTGAATAAGCAGGACACAAGAGTGCAAAAAGGCCTCGTCTCACTTGGTCCCTTCAATGATTTCTCTTCCTTGGGAACCTCCATTGTGGTGCCCTTTGGAGGAGGAAGTCTCTTGTTTTTCTGACCATCTGGTCCACACACACACTCCCTGTTGGAGTCCTTGCCCTCCCAAGTGGCCCTCGTCAACAACACTAAAATGTCTCTTGGGCTGCTGCTTTCCCCATGTGGCCACATCTGATCCATGGGAAGCGTTCAAGCATCCTGTCCTTTGCCCTGTCACTGTGGCTGTGCAGTCTGGATAGTCTACTAACCACAGGCTTGGGCTTTCCCTGGCTTGGCCAGGCACTAGGTTCTTAAAATGTTCTTCACTAAGTGTGAGATATGGAAGAGGGCATCTTCCTACCCTGTCCCTCATGGCAAAAATGCGGGACCTGGGGGGCTTGGCCATTAATTTCTTCAAAGAAATCTCTTTGCAAATGCACACTTATTCTCATCCTTTTATTGTTATATTTTTGGAGACATTAAGGGGACCCAAGAGGTATAAAAAATCATATCTGAGTCATATCCTGTGACATTTCTTCCTATGTTGTTGATCTCATACCTGAAGGTTTCCACTGTAACTAAAATACTCTTACATGAGGTTGCAGCAGCTTGGTATGGTGAAATGAACTAGAGACCAGGGATGAAATAACCTGAGGTCTCGTATATCCACCATTTTTTTGGTTTTGTGACTCTATAAGGAAGTCATTTAAGCTTTTTGATGATCACTTTCCATAAAATGGTTTTGAAGATTGAATGACTTAATACACCTGGAGGTGCTTTGAACACTATACATGTGCTAGACACGTGCAAAATGCACTGTTGTTAGTTCAGAAGACTTTCTCTGCTATGGAGGCTTCTGATGAACATGATTCTGTGATCATGAAACTCAGAACTACGTTTTTTTTCTTCTGATACTAAAAATGTTAGTCTCAAGGGACTCTTATAGTTGGAGTGGAAGTCCATTCTTATGTTACATTTGTTTACTAAGCTATACTGAGGAAAAATGGGAGTTGATTTAAATATTGTTTTAATTTTTCTATTGGAACACATAAATGATTACTATGTCAATGTAAATTTGAAGTACCAAATGCAAAATTATGTTGTATTGTCCAAGTGTGAACTTTGGTGGTTGCAACTGGTGCTATTAGGGACATGTCTCAGATTCTGCCTGCATTTGGATCATTTAGCTTTGATGGAGAAAAGTAGTATTTCTAGTTATACAGAAATAATAATTATTATTATCATTATTTTACAAGCTACATTTATATGGCACTTAGCATGTACATGCTTACCGGGCACTTATGTGAGTGCTTTGCATATATTGACTTATGTTCACAACAGTCCTGTGGGGTAGCTGATATTATTATTCCCATTTTACATAGTAGAAATTGAGGCACAAAGCCCCTTATTTCTTATTTCTATTTTCACTTTATGTATGGATTACTTTGAAGCCCAAACAACCCATTATATCTTGAAATAACAAACTCAGAACTATTAAAGAATAATAAGAATTATTATAATAATAATTATATTATATATTATATATATATTATATATATAATATATATAATTATATATAATATATATATATAATATATATAATATATTATATATATATAATATAAATATAATAAGAATAATAAAGAATAATAAGAATAAAGAATAATAAAGGTGAGATCATATATATTAAAAATTTTAGGGCTTCCCTGGTGGCGCAGTGGTTGAGAGTCCGCCTGCCGATGCAGGGAACACGGGTTCGTGTCCCGGTCCGGGAAGATCCCACATGCCGCTGAGCGGCTGGGCCCGTGAGCCATGGCCGATGAGCCTGCGCGTCCGGAGCCCTGTGCTCCGCAACGGGAGAGGCCACAACAGTGAGAGGCCCGCGTACCGCAAAAAAAAAAAAAAAAAAAAAAAAGTTAAGGGTAACTCTTTTGGTAAACCTTGGCCTGTTAGCTTTTATGAGATAGTATTATTAGTAGTATTAGTATTATCATTTTACTTGGGAGGAAACTGAGGCACAGAGAAGTTACAGTTTAACTGGGATAATAATACCTGTTTCCCAGGATTATTGTGGGTATTAACAGGAGTTAATGTGTGTTAATTTATGTCCTGACTTATGCAATAGATATGTCTTAAAATATGGGTATAAAATAAGTTTTTGGATTCAAATTCTATTTTAAATGTGATAAATGAAAAGATTTTTGGTAAGATATATAATTACCCTCCAACTTATCTTTGAAGGTGAGTATGAATTTTTATATGCAATGCGCTTCCATCTCCTACAGGCACAGCATTCTAAATCAGCTTTTAAGACCATGATGTGTTATGGTCAAAAATCACCATTAGGACTACAAAGTGCAGTATATATATATATAGCCACAACTATCGTCTCTAACTTTTCACCGCTCAGTGCTTATCAGTGGCCTTCAATTAGTTCTTTAATATCTTCTTTGAGGATGTTAACAAGAAAGAATCCAGTAGCTGTTATCAGAATTCAGTTTGTTTTCTGAGGAAACTTTCCTCAACAGGTCATAAAAATCAAAAGAAGAGCATGTCAAATTTCAGCTACTACTTTTATGTTGCTCATTTGGAAAAATAATAACCATAATAATAACCTACATTTTTTACATTCATAGTATGGAATGGACACTGTGCTGAATGCTTTATGTGCATCACCTCATTTAGCATTTACCCACAAAGAGGGGTGCATTCTGTCTCCTGCACTCCTCCATAAATGCTTTATGCTTTCATTCATTCATTTCTCAAATTTTATATATATATGTGTGTGTGTGTGTGTGTGTGTGTGTATTTTTCTTTGCCGTGCGTGCGGCATGCAGGATCTTAGTTCCCCGACCAGGGATCGAACCTGTGCCCCCTTCAGTGTAAGCATGGAGTCTTAACCACTGGACAACCAGGGAAGTCCCTCAAATATATTTTTTAATTTTATTTTTGAAATTTATTTATTTATTTGGCTGCATTGGGTCTTAGTTGCGGCATGTGGGATCTTCGTTGTGGCATGCATGATGTTTCGTGTGGTGAGCCGGCTTCTCTCTAGTTGTGGTGTGTGGGCCCTAGAGCGCGCAGGCTCAGTAGTGCGGCACTCGGGCTTAGTGCCGCACTACCGCATGTGGGATCTTAGGTCCCCGACCAGGGATCGAACCGGCATCCCCTGCATTGGAAGGAGGATTCTTAACCACTAGACCACCAGGGAAGTCCCTCAAATATATTTTTTAAATTGAATATTTCTTGTTATTTTCCTGGCTGGTTCATCCTCAACTCCCTTTGCTTTTCCACGTTGGTGCTTTTTTTGTCATTTGTTTGTAGTTTTAAATGGTCTCTTGGCTTTCCCTCAATTCTATCTATTCTCCTAAATTTAGTTCATACTCAAGTCTTTCCATAAATCCACCCCAGCCTAAAAAGACCCCCACCCTTTCTAAATCCACATGACACCAAGGTGCACCATTTATTTGTCAATTACTCATGATGGTGTTTTCTATTCTGGAATCTTATTTAAATCTTGTGCTTAATTTTCACAAGTTTGTCTTCTTTCTCCAACTTGGGTAAGTTCTTCAAGATTGTGAATTATAGCTTATCACTCTGTGTCGCCTATAGTATTAGTTGCTTAATAAGTAGATTTTCGCCAGAAACTCAACTCCCAGTTGAAAGGATATATTATATTATAGAATGGAAAGCAGTCTCAATTCTGTCACCTAAGAAGCACAGTGTGTAATTGAAGGCTTGCTCACTAAGGGAATAAAAAACCTTATCACAAAAGCAGAGGTTTTTGGGAGACTGAAAATATAATATTTTTGTGGTGTTAAATTTCTCACTAAAATGAAGACCAGAGAGCAAAAACATACTCTCAAGAGTCTTATCCAGAGCTTGTCTCTATAACTGATTAGACCAGAAGGGGAGAAGATGGCTCGTAAAAAGATTCTAAAGAGATCTGCTGAGAAAAAGATTTTGCTCCATAATGTCGATTCATACTGAATGAGAAAAAAGAATACTGGAAGTTCTAAAATACTGAAAGAGACATTCTAGGCCTCATGTGTTTTTGAAAAATACTGAACAGTAATTCAGGTTTAACTTGGAATTATTCATTCATTCACTCATTTATTTTTTTAATCATTCCTGTATCTTTAAGGAATGTTAAGTTGAAGAAGTAAGTGAAACAGTCCCTACTCTCTTAGCACTTTCATTATAGTACTGGAGATAAGACATATAAATAAATAGTTCCTGTGTTGTGGAATGTATAATACATGTTATATGAATATTTTTAAACATGTTACTTTGGATAGAGAATCTTTAAGTTTCTTTCTACCTGTAAAATTACATTCACAGAGGAGAAAAACATTCCTTACAGTCAGTGAAGTGATCAAAGGAAGTTTTTGGTGGAAATGATCTTTGAGCAGGACCTTGTTAGCTAATATTTTGATAGGCACATATTATAATCATGATACAAATCATCTATTGAGTGTTTGCTATGAAGGAGTCAGTATATTAGGTGCTTTAAACACATATTCCTGTGAGGAAGAGGGTACTGCAGAGTTATGTATGAATACCCTGAAATTATACTGAAAATTCTGTGTATACGTAAGTTTGTACATTTTTATGGGGAAAGGTTCCAGAGCTTCCAGAAACACGAACCATGGTAGAGAGAGTAGCACATGTGATTCCTGGACTTTGAGAAATGCACACATAGGTGGGTGGCAGGTGGAAAGAAGGCTCTACTGAGGACAAAGAAGCTGTGAAAGGCTGAGAATTGGATGCTCCTGGGAGGTGAAAGCTTGAAGTAGTGAGAAGCAGTTAGTCTGGGATGGTTAACAGATTGTCCTTAGGAGTCAGATTGTCTGGATTTAAATTCTGGACTGCCACCTCCTAGCTGTGTGACCTCAGGCAACCTATTTATCCTCTCTGAAACCAAGACCTCTGCTATTTAGATTAGCTGTTACATATTTACTTAAAATTTCTTTGGTTATTTTTTTAAAAAAATTTTATTGGAGTATAGTTGATTTACAATGTTGTGTTACTTTTTGCTGTATAGCAAAGTGAATCAGTTATACATATATCCACTCTTTTTAAGATTCTTTTCCCATATAGTTCCCTGTGCTATAAAGTAGGTCCTTATTAGTTATCTATTTTATATATAGTACTGTGTATATGTCAGTCCCAATCTCCCAATTTATCCCTCCCCCCTCCCCTAGTAACCATAAGATTGTTTTCTCATCTGTAACTCTATTTCCATTTTGTAAATAAGTTCATTTGTAGCCTTTTTTTAGATTCTACATGTAAGCAATATCATACGATATTTGTCCTTCTCTGACTTGCTTCATTCATTATGACAATCTCTAGATTCAGCCATGTTGCTGTAAATGGCATTATTTCATTCTTTTTATGGCTGAGTAATATTCTGTTGCATATATGTACCACATATTCTTTATCCATTCTTCTGTCGATGGACATTTAGGTTGCTTCCATGTCCTGGCTATTGTAAATAGTGCTGCAGTGAACACTGGGGTGCATGTATCCTTTCGAATTATGGTTTTCTCCAGGTGTATGCCCAGTAGTGGGATTGCTGGATCATATTGTAGCTCTACTTTTAGTTTTTTAAGAACCTCCATACTGTTCTCCATCGTGGCTGCACCAATTTACATTCCCACCAACAGTGCAGGAGGGTTCCCTTTTTTCCACACCCTTTCCAGCATTTATTGTTTGTAGATTTCTTGATGATCTTTGGTTATTTTTAAAATTAAGGGCTTACTATGTGTTAAATGCCTTCATTCATTTATTCTTTGATATGTGTATGTAAATGTGTATGATGTATTCTTTGATGTATGTATTGAATAATATACATTTGTTGAGACCATATAACTAGTAACTGGGAGAGTAGTCACTGGGAGAACTTTTATGAAAGAAGCAGACATGGCCATGCTTTTGTCCTCACAGCAACCTATGAATGAGATACCATTTACAGAGGAGGAAACTAGGGATCGGGCAATGTAAATGACTTTCCAAGGCACGAGATAAAGAAATGGAGAAACTTCAAACTCAGGTCTGATTCCAAAGTTTTAAACACTCATGTTCTCAACTATAGAATATTGCACAGCATGACTGACTTTGCAAGAATGTTAACAAGGGGAAACCTACCTTAGGGATGATTTATGTGTAGATTTTGTGGTTGAAAGAGGAAGGATGCAGATAGTTTTCATGGGCTCATCTAATGTGATAGATGAACTAACTAAGTGGGTTATCAAGTAATAGGCCATATTTTCAAATCAGTCTTTAGTATGATGACACATTTGGATGATCCAGTAGTTAATACATTGTTATTGAGATTACACTCTTCATTGTGATCCATGTGATATATTCATATCTGAGGACCCTCTAAAATGAGTGCACTTACTTTCCAAGCAAGGTGATTTTTTTCTTACATGTTTTTTACTGATTATCCTTTTTTCAACTCTTAGAATTTTATCTATTTTGCAAAAGTAATTGTTTGCTTCCATGTTTGAGCCCCTTTTCAAGGAGGTGAGTGTCCTTGTGAGAGAATTTTCTATTTATTAAGTTCCTACTGAGATAATTGATGACTACTGCAGCTAAGCATTAATATACAAGCAAATTGAATTGGCAAAAACCATAGTACTGCGTTTCAGATGAGAACTTTATTTTGTTTTTCTTTATAGGTACATTTCTTTTAGCATCATTTAAACTGAAACACATAATGCATTGGGTTTTGCTAAGTGTTGGGTGTTCTTATGAGAATCCCTTGAGATTAAATAAAAAATTATTTAAGGGTGGCCTTAAAAATATTTTAAATTTATTTATCTCCATTTAGATAATTCAAACACTAATTGACCAGTTCTATTAATTGAGTTTTCTTCATACTAGGGGCAATTTTTAGTTTTTTCCCTTCCTCCCTCCCTCTTTCCTTTCTCCCCTTTTTAAGTTTTCAGGAAGTGGTTAGATTGGCTCTATTGTCTGAGTCATAGAATAATTTTTGTAATTTATGAAGCAAAGGGCTTTTGTCAGAAGAGTTACTTTGCATTTTAGTTTTATGCAATCAGTTTTGAATATTATGCCCAAGAATTCTCATACATTCATAATTTTTCGTTTATGCAGACTTCGTTGCAAAAATATGTACTCTCATTACCAAGCTATCCCATACTGACTCTGACTGCTTAGTGATTGGGCCACAGTTGATAATAAATATTTTTGTATGACTCTCTACAGCACTGAAGTGATTTGCTCTAATGAGACAGAATTTAGAGGAGATGTACCTCTCATTTTTAAGAATATGTACTTTTGTTAAAATTTAGTGCATTTAGCAGAGTAGGCATTCATGGGAAAATTCTTATGCTTTTAGCTAAACATGCTGTGTGTGTGCATATGTGTGTGTATGTGCAAGCTTGAGCCTTTTTTTTTTTTTTTTTGCGGTACGTGGGCCTCTCACTATTGTGACCTCTCCCGTTGCGGAGCACAGGCTCCAGACGCGCAGGCTCAGCGACCATGGCTCATGGGCCCAGCCGCTCCGCGGCATGTGGGATCTTCCCGGACCAGGGCACGAACCCGTGTCCCCTGCATCGGCAGGCAGACTCTCAACCACTGCGCCACCAGGGAAGCCCAGAGAACTATTCTTTAGTAATACTGTAAAGAATGCTGTAGATAAAGATTAAAAAAATTAAATTGTCTTGTAGAAATTGACAAGCTGATTCTAAAATTCCTAGGAAATGCAAAGGACCCAGAATAGCTAAAACAACTTTAAAACATAACAACAAAGTTGGAGAATGAACACTACCTGATTTTAAGACTTGTTACAAAGCTACAATAATCAAGATAGTGTGGCATTGATATAAATATAGTCAAATAGACTATTGGAACAGAACAGAGTTCAAAAATAGACCTACAGATATATAGACAACTGATTTTTGATAAAAGTGGAAAGACTATTCAATGGAGAAAGGGTAGTATTTTCAACAAACAGTTTTGCAGAAATTGAATATTCATGTGTAAGAAATGAACTTCTATTTATACCTTTCACCACATAAAAAGTTAAGTTGGCTCTGTTTCTAACTGATAATGACCTTCATGAACACATTTGAGGAGCTTACCAAATACACTAAGATATTGTTAAAATATTTAGATGGAATAGTGTTGCTGACAAATTGTGTGTAGAAGCTCACACTCATAGAAAAATTTTTCTTTGTCCAGCTGCAAATATATCCAGCAATGAATATTGTAATTTGATATTTTGAGAATTTTTTTAGTTACGTATTTATACACTTGTAATTCTGATATGATTACTACTTAAATTTCATTTATAAACTTCATTTCTTGTGTATAAGATTCTATGGGAAAATATTTTCATTTTGCAAACTTTAGACTTTCTGTTATATTTTTTGTATAGCAGTCTGATTACTTGAACTTTCATGACAAAGTCTAGTGATTTCACTTTAATCACAGATTTTTACTTGGCAGATCACCTTATTTTTGTCTTTTTAAAACAAGAAATAACATTGACATGTTTGCTGTTTCTGAAATTGTACATTAATTACTCTTTAATAATACTGTAATAACTCACTTATTTGGAAACCTCTTTTCAGTTTCTAAACTTAGCTGATTATCAGGAGGAAGTAAAAAGAGTCTTGGGCAGCCAAAATTAATATTACAAAGACTATGACCTAAAGTTCATTTTTGCAGGGTCGTGGCCTTACTCTGGGCAATTCCAGTCTTAATTTAGAGTCAGACCATACATACTAGGTTATTGGACTTCTCAGTCTAGAATAAAATATAACGCTGCCAGTTAGAATGGGAATATGCCTTAAAAACAGAAGAAGAGACACAATAAAAAGAAAAGCATACAAAAGATAAAACAATTTTTAAGTTAGCAAAGTAATCAATAGCAAAAACTTTTGAAATAACAAGAAATATTTAAATTATGTATAGAACATTGTTTAAGCATACAGGAAACTATATAATACATACTCAATTTCTATAAATGCCAATAGTCACTTGCTAGTATTTACCTTGCCCTTTCAACAGCTTTTAACATTATTAATTATTCTCTCCTTAAAACATACACTATTCTTTTAGCTTCCATGATGTCAAATACTCCTAGTTTTTGTTCTATCTTTTTGGCCAACTCTCTCTGTCTTTTTTGCTGATGCATTATCTTCTACCTGGCCTTTAAAGTTTGTACCTACCCAAGGCTTCTTTCTGTGTCATTTCGTATTCTCCCTTAGGGAATCGCTTCTACGCCATGACTTCAGTTACAACTCATGCACCTATGAATCTCACATTTATAGCTCCTGGGCTAAACTCCAGACATGTATTTCCAGCTGACTGCTTGAAGCTCTACTTGGATATTTCAAAGATATCAAACTCAACATGTCAAAAGCCGTATATTTATGATCATTTTCTTCTCAATACCCACAAACCTCAAGTGTCCGCCAGTGTTTATTTGTTGATTCATTCACTCATTTACTCATTCGTTTATTTGCTCTTTAATTCAAAAAATATATATTGAATGCCCAATAGATGAAATTCATCGTTTTAGGTACTGGGAATACAGCAGATAATGTTCCTGTTCTCATAGAGCTTGTATTCCAGTAGGTGAAGACAGGCAATAAAAAACAAAATCTTCACATAATGATTATGTGCACAGAAGAAAGTAAATTAGATGATGTGATAGAGTGTGACTTTACTTTGCCTGATCAAGGAAGGCTTTCTAAATTAGAGATGATATTTTGGATGAGAAGTAAACGACAGGATGGAGCCACACATGCAGAGATCTGGATGAAGGACATTCCAGAAGAGGAGCACCTTGTAGAGGGACCCTGGAGTGGGGAGGATGTTGCAGCTAAAGTGTTTTGAGCACAGAGGGTAGAAATAGTGTTACAGATAGAGGTACACAGGGTTCAGACTGTCTAGGACTTTGTAGGCTGGGGAGAGTAATTTGGATATTTCTGACTGATCTGGAAAACCAGTAAAAATTTTTTAAAAAGGAAGAGACATGATCTGACATATGTTTTAGAAAGACCTCTCTAGCTGCCATGCGGAGAATGGATTCAGTGGAGTGGAACCAGGAAGACCAGTTGGGATGCTTTTACGGTAGTCCAGGTAACAGGTGGCGTCAGCTTAGAAGGAGGATGGCCACAGTGGAGGCAGTGAGAAGATGACTGGGAGAGAGCGGAGGAAAAGAAGGATGCAGAAATAGCTGTTGTTTGATTCGAGGACCTGATTCAATGGTAGTATCAATAATTGAGATGTGGAAGACAGGAGGAGGAGGAAGTGTGTATGATGAGAGGGGAAGGCAATGGGGGATTAAAAGTTTGGTTTGGGACATGTTAATATTGAGATCTATTAGACATCCAAGTGGAAATGTCAATTAAACATTAGAATTAGAATGCTTGAGACATGAATTTGGGGAGATATATATGTGATATATATATATTTGATATATATATCACGTGTGTGTATATATATATATACTTTTTTAAAGGCCAATAGATTATATAAGAGAGGATAGGATATCCACCTAGGGAGAGAGAGATGACAAAGAAAATAAGAAGGTCTAGGAGGGAGTCTAGCTGCACTCCAGTATTTAGAAGTGGTGAAGAGAAGGAACAATGAGCAAAGGATATGGTGAAGGAGACGTAAGAGAGGAAGAAGAAAAAGTCAGGAAAGTTGGAATAATGGGAGTCAGTAGAAGAGAATGTTTCAAGGAAGAGGAGGAAAATCATGTCAGATGCTGCTGAGACTTAATTATCCACTTTGCAATTTTTGGCCAAGTGCTTGACTTGCTTCCTATTTGGTTTCAGTATTTGGAGTATGGTTTATCTCTCAATTGTGTTTTGTTTTGTTTTGTTTTTTTGGGTGGAATGTTCTTTTTTTTTTAAACATCCTTATTGGAATATAATTGCTTTACAATGTTGTGTTAGTTTCTGCTGTATAACAAAGTGAATCAGCTATGCGTAAACATTTATCCCCATATCCCCTCCCTCTTGTGTCTCCCTCCCACCCTCCCTATCCCACCCCTCTAGGTGGTCACAAAGCACTGAGCTGATCTCCCTGTGCTATGCAGCTGCTTCCCGCTAGCCATCTATTTTACATTTGGTAGTGAGAGTAGGCCAGGCCACTCTCTCACTTCGTCCCAGCTTACCTTTCGCTCTCCCCATGAACTCAAGTCCATTCTCTACGTCTGCATCTTTATTCCTGTTCTGCCTCTAGGTTCTTCAGAAAACTTTTAAAAAAAATAATTAATTAATCAATTAATTTATGGCTGCATTGGGTCTTCGTTGCTGTGCCCGGCTTTTTCTTGTTGTGGCGAGCAGGGGCCATGCTTCATTGTGCTGCATGGGTTTCTCATCGCGGTGGTTTCTCTTGTTGCAGAGCATGGGCTCCAGCTCACGGGCTTCAGTAGTTGTGGATCGTGGGCTCTAGAGAGCAGGCTCAGTAGTTTTGGCACACGGGCTTAGTTGCTTTGCTGAATGTGAGATCTTCCAGGACCAGGGATCGAGCCTGTGTCCCCTGCATTTGCAGGCAGATTCTTAATCACTGTGCCACCAGGGAAGTCCCAGTATTTTATTGTTTAGCCTCCATTTGTTTGTATTTTTTACAGATTTTTTCCTGTAATTGATATCTAGTCTCATAGCGTTGTGGTCAGAAAAGATACTTGATATGATTTCAATTTTCTTAAATTTACCAAGGCTTGATTTGTGACCCAAGATATGATCTATCCTGGAGAATGTTCCATGAACACTTGAGAAGAGTGTATTTTGTTGATTTTGGATGGAATGTCCTATCAATATCAATTAAATCCATCTTGTTTAATGTATCATTTAAAGCTTGTGTTTCCTTGCTTATTTTTCATTTTGGGTGATCTGTCCGTTGGTGAAAGCGGGGTGTTAAAGTCCCCTACTATGATTGTGTTACTGTTGATTTCCCCTTTTATGGCTGTTAGCATTTGCCTTATGTATTGAGGTGCTCCTATGTTGGGTGCATAAATGTTTACAATTGTTATACCTTCTTCCTGGATTGATCCCTTGATCATTATGTAGTCTCCTTCTTTGTCTCTTGTAATAATCTTTGTTTTAAAGTCTATTTTTTCTGATATGAGAATTGCTACCCCAGCTTTCTTTTGATTTCCATTTGCATGGAATATCTTTTTCTATCCCCTCACTTTCAGTCTGTATGTGTCCCTAGGTCTGAAATGGGTCTTTTGTAGACAGCATATATACAGGTCTTGTTTTTGTATCCATTCAGCCAGTCTATGTTTTTTCACTGGAGCATTTAATCCATTTACATTTAAGGTAGCTATCAATATGTATGTTCCTACTACCCTTTTCTTATTGTTTTGCGTTTGTTATTGTAGGTCTTTTCCTTCTCTTATGTTTCCTGCCTAGAGAAGTTCCTTTAGCATTTGTTGTAAAGCTGGTTTGGTGTGCTGAATTCTCTTAGCTTTTGCTTGTCTGTAAAGGTTTTAATTTCTCTGTCGGATCTGAATGAGATCCTTGCTGGCTAGTGTAATCTTGGGTATAGATTTTTCCCTTTCATCACTTTAAATATGTCCTGCCATTCCCTCCTGGCTTGCAGAGTTTCTGCTGAAAGATCAGCTGTTAACTTTATGTGGATTCCCTTGTATATTATTTGTTGTTTCTCCCTTGTGGCTTTTAATATTTTTTCTTTGTATTTAATTTTTCATAATTTGATTAATATGTGTCTTGCTGTGTTTCTCCTTGGATTTATCCTGTATGGGACTCTCTGTGCTTCCTGGACTTGATTGACTATTTCCTTTTCCATAATAGGGAAGTTTTCAACTATAATCTCTTCAAATATTTTCTCAGTCCCTTTCTTTTTCTCTTCTTCTTCTGGGACACCTATAATTCGAATGTTGGTGCATTTAATATTGTCCCAGAGGTCTCTGAGACTGTTCTCAATTCTTTTCATTCTTTTTTCTTTATTCTGCTCTGTGGTAGTTACTTCCACTATTTTATCTTCCAGGTCACTTATCCATTCTTCTGCCTCAGTTATTCTGCTATTGATTCCTTCTAGAGAATGTTCAATTTCATTTATTGTGTTGTTCATCATTGTTTGCTCTCTAGTTCTTCTAGGTCTTTGTTAAATGTTTCTTGTATTTTCTCCATTCTATTCCCAAGATTTTGGATCATCTTTACTATCATTACTCTGAATTCTTTTTCAGGTAGACTGCCTGTTTCTTCTTCATTTGTTTGGTCTGGTGGGTCTTTACATTGCTCCTTCATCTGCTGTGTGTTTCTGTCTTCTCATTTTGCTTAACTTACTGTGTTTGGGGTCTCCTTTTCACAGGCTGCAGGTTTGTAGTTCCTGTTGTTTTTGGTGTCTGCCCCCAGTGGGTAAGGTTGGTTCAGTTGGTTGTGTAGGCTTCCTGGTGCAGGGGACTGGTGCCTGTGTTCTGGTGGATGAGGCTGGATCTTGTCTTTCTTATGGGCAGGACCACGTCTGGTGGTGTGTTTTGGGGTGTCTGTGACCTAATTATGATTTTAGGTATCCTTTCTGCTAATGAGCGGGGCTGTGTTCTTGTCTTGCTAGTTGTTTGGCATAGGGTGTCCAGCACTGTAGTTTGCTTGTCGTTGTGTGGAGCTGAGTCTTAGTGTTGAGATGGAGATCTCTGGGAGAGCTTTCGCTGTTTGATATTACGTGGAGCCAGGAAGTCTCTGGTGGACGAGACTCCTTCGGGAGATCCTGAACTCGGATCTCCCACCTCAGAGGCACAGGCCTGGCACCTGGCAGGAGCACCAAGACCCTGTGAGCCACACGGTTCAGAAGAAAAGGGAGAAAAATTGAAAGAAAGAAAAAAAATAAAGTGAAATAAAGTTATTAAAATTAAAAATTAAAAAAATTATTAAAAACTAAAAAAATTATAAAGTAATATAAAAGAAAGAAAGAAGAGAGCAATGAAACCAAAAAACAAATCCACCAATGACAGACAGAACCCTGGAACAAATGGTAAAAGCAAAGCTATACAGACAAAATCAAACAAAGAAGCATACACATACACACTCACAAAAAGAGAAAAAGGAAAATAATATATATATATGGAAGAGAGCAACCAAATCAATAAACAAATCTACCAGTGGTAATAAACTCTAAATATTAAACTAAGATAAACATAAAACCAGAAACAAGTTAGATGCAGAAAGCAAACCCCAAGTCTACACTTCCTTTCAAAGTCCACCGCCTGAATTTTGGGATGATTCATTGTCTATTCAAGTATTCCAGAGATGCAGAGTACATCAAGTTGATTGTGAAGATTTAATCTGCTGATCCTAAGACTGCTGGAAGAAATTTCCCTTTCTCTTTGCTCACACAGCTCTTGGGGTTCAGTTGGATTTGGACCCACCTCTACGTGTAGGTCACCTGAGGGCATCTGTTCTTCGCTCAGATAGGATGGGTTTAAAGTAGCAGCTGATTTGGGGGCACTCAGGCCGGGGGGAGGGAGGGGTACGGAGTGCGGGGCGAGCCTGTGGCGGCAGAGGCCGGCGGGACATTGCAACATCCTGAGGTGCGCCGTGTGTTTTCCTAGGGAAGTTGCCCCTGGATCATGGGACCCGGGCAGTGGCGGGCTGCACAGGCCCCCAGGAGGGGAGGTGTGGATAGTGACCTGTGCTCGCACACAGGCTTCTTGGTGGCGGCAGCAGCAGCCTTAGCATCTCAGGCCCGACTCTGGGGTCCGTGCTGATATCCGTGGCTTGCGCCCGTCTCTGGAGCTCCTTTAAGCAGCGCTCTTAATCCCCTCTCCTCGCACACCAGGAAACAAAGAGGGAAGAAAAAGTCTCTTGCCTCCTCGGCAGCTCCAGACCTTTTCCCGGACTCCCTCTTGGCTAGCTGTGGCGAACTAACCCCTTCAGGCTGTGTTCATGCCACCAACCCCAGTCGTCTCCCGGCGCTCCGACCGAAGCCGAGCCTCAGCTCCCAGCCCCGCCCGACCCGGCGGGTGAGCAGACAAGCCTCTTGGGCTGGTGAGTGCCGGTCGGCACCGATCCTCTGTGCGGGAATTTTTCCGCTTTGTACTCCGCACCCCTGTTGCTGCGCTTTCCTCTGTGGCTCCGAAGCTTCCCCCCTCTGCCACCTGCAGTCTGCGCCCACGAAGGGGCTTCCTAGTGTGTGGAAACCTTTCCTCCTTCACAGCTCCCTCCCACTGGTGCAGGTCCCGACCCTATTCTTTGTCTCTGTTTATTCTTTTTTCTTTTGCCCTACCCAGGTACGTGGGGGAGTTTCTTGCCTTTGGGGGGGTCTGAGGTCTTCTGCCAGCGTTCAGTAAGTGTTCTGTAGGAGTTGTTCCACATGTAGATGTATTTCTGATGTATTTGTGGGGAGGAAGGTGATCTCCATGGCTTACTCCTTCGCCATCTTGAAGGTCTCCTTTCTCAATTGTGTTTTACATGGAAACGAGGATTATGAAATAGAGTTAATTTTTGTTATACTTTTTGAGCTCCTTCTGAAAAAATATGGAACTAAATTGCGCTATGTAAGTATTACAGCTGCTGATTCTCTGATTGTTATTTTTGGCACTTGTGGTAGAATTCCATACAAATTCCTATTGCTGGATGGATTTCTGCCAAATGTTAGTCCTGGTCTCATATGCCAGCACTGTTCTGTGGCCACTCAATCCTCACCTGTAGGGTTAGCCTCACCCAGGATTTAGACCCAGCCCAACTCTTAGGCAAGCAACCTGTATAGGCCATCGTTGAGCAGTAAATATCAAGGAAGTACTATTATTAATCCCTCTTTACTGAGGTGTATGTGGGTGGCTTTCGCTTTGTTTCCTGTGAAAAAGGCTCTACCTCCCTTTTCATGACTGAATTCTCACCTTGTTTTTTTGCCTTGGACCATCTGGCTCACTTGGGTCTGGAGTTCTGTTTTGGCCTCCTCCTCTGCCTCAGGAGTACCAGAGCCCTGATGCTTACCCCTAGTCTCTGCAGCTGGTCTCTGATACCTGCTTAGCACCCACCTTTTGTCTGCTATGAAATCTTGGCCCTTCTTATTCCCACCCTATTGTTCTTTACCCTCTGACTGGGACCTCTACCTTTCACCCACTGTTGGACTCCCTCAGGTTAATTGTTTGTTTCTTTAGATTTTCTTTTCTTTTCTTTTCTTTTTTTTTGATTACTAAACTTTCCCTGTTTACCTTAGGACACAGTTGACTTCTGCTGTATATCTGGGTCTGTATAATTCATATCTAACTTGCCTTGTTGCTTAGTTAACCACCGTTCCAGGCTCTTGCCTTCAATTTGGAATGACATGAAGGCTTTCTGGAAGCATTTTTCCAAATTGCTCAATGGTATGCAAAGAGGACTTCTTTAAAGAAGAAGGAAGAAATCTACAGGTGTTCTTTTCTCTAAATATGATAGGCATTAGGGAAACACAGATGAATAAAATGCAGTCTTTGCCTTTAAGGAAATATGTTTTTAAATGTAGTCATACTAGATGGTCTTTACAGCCAGTGGATTTAGCTAGTTGCATTGAAAACCATTCCCTGTTTATGTGTCCAATGTACTCCATTTTCATTGGAGCCCCGTGCTTAAAAACATTGCTATTAAAACATTTTAGAAATAAAACTCCAGCTAAAGTATTGAGGACCCTAGTTCTTAGAATAAAGATTGACAGGAGGTTATATGCCTGTGCTCCATAATAATTCCTTTCTACTTAACCTTGATTAATTGAAACATATGAATGTTTTTCCCCATGGAAGGGGCATATTGGGAATATTTAAATTCTTATGGTCATGCTGTGCTTTTCACAGATGATTGGCATTCTGCCCAGGCACAAACCATATCATCCTGCCCCCAAACAATTTGTCAGCTGTTTAACCTAGTGTAATTTGTTTTTCATGATCAGCAGAAATGACAGTGCTAAAATGCTTTATAGGGAAATAAAAATAAAATAGAATGATAGCTCTGATTTTTTTTTAATATCCTCTTTTTTCTCCCAAATCATTCTTTGATATAAAAATGTATCTTAACCTTTGCTTTAATACTGGGAAAACAGGAAAGATTTTTTAAACTAGAGTCTTATTTTGTGAAACTGAAAACATACTATGAATTTCAGCAAGGTAGGTTATACTGACACACAAAAGAATTTCATGGATGCATTATTAGGATTTCATTGCTTATATACACATAGCCTTCAACCTTTATATGAGCTTGTGGCTAAGAAATTTAATCACTCTCCATTCAGACTGAACTTGGGCTGAAGCCTGGAATTGTTTGAGAAAGAGATCATTCCATGTGCCCAACTACCAAGCATTTAGAATGAAAGGAACACTGAGAACATGCCAAGAGAGCTTGTGCCACTGGAAACTGTACCTTTCTATGAGAAAGAATTTATCTCAGGACCGTAAGATGAGGTTTGTTAGACCTTTAGGCATATTAATTTACAACAGTATAAAAGTCTTAGAAGATACACACTTATAAGCTCTTAAAAAGTCTAACTATTGATTGGCTGGTGCAGCGTGTTCTGTAGGGTTTGGCTCAGGTGTTAGAATTTCCTTCATCCCCAAACTCATGTGAACATTCTTCAGACGTGAGTATAGTAAATGATTCATTGTTCTTGTGGTAATCCTTTATAAGATTTTCATTTATAATTGTATTTTTGGACAGCAGGGAAGTAAAGCTGTGACCTTTAAATTCTGCACTGCTAATCAAGATTTATTCAGGGATTGTGTGATGATAAGCTGATTGATGAACCTCCTCAATAGCAACTATGGGCAATTGTTCAAAAACATGTATGCCACCTCTGCTGTCCACCTATTTATAGTCTGCTTGCTAGAGAGCTGGGATCCCATAACAGGAGTGGCTTATCTTGTTGCTAGGAGGACTCATCTTATTGACAATATAATCCTGTAGCTATAAATTCTGAAATGTAGTTATGGTTGCCATGTTTTTCTAATAAGAAAGTAGGATATGTGGTCTGACAATTATCACTGTACTGTTAGAGATGAAGGGGACATAGACCTATGAGTCTCTGGACCTGGATAGAGGATGGACTACAGGTAGCTCCCTTCTGACAATTTAGATTAGGTTTTCCCTGAATTTTCTATCCTGTAGGATGAATTATTTCCCAGGAAGCTCTTTGAGACCCATAGAAATAGAGATTTTGTGGTTCCTGTCCATTAGTCCTTCTGATATGCTGGGCAGGTCTGAATCCCAGTGATGGACATAGTTGAGACCCAAGTTGACATTCCTGCTATGGTTACTCTTAGGTCATTTAGGATCACTCTATGTGTGTGCGTGTGTATGTGTGTGTGTATGTGTGTGCGTGCGTGTGTGTGTGGTATTTTGTGGTAAAAATAATAGTCTTTGTAGGGTTTAATCAGTGAGAATACAGAAATGTTTTCTACAGGCGTAAAATGACTCGACAAAATGATAAATCCCCACTCTCACCTGATGAATTTCACATGCTCCCACCACCATCAATTCTACTGACTTGTGTCATCCGTCAGTACTCATTATTCTGTTTCCTTCCTGTTCCTATGGATGAACTGGCATGTTCCTTTCTAGTGCTTCCTATCCCCTCTTCCTTGAGACACTACTTTAGCACTTGTCCCTTTTCACTTCTGCACCATCAGCTTTTCCTCAGGACTGGATTAATACCATCAGCCTATGAACATGCTATTAGTTTGCCCATCTTTATAAAACCCTCCCTTGACTTCATAACCCTCTCCAGCTGCCCTCTCACTTCTTTCCTCTCCTTTACAACACAACTTTTTAAAAGAAATGTCTGCAACCAGTCTCCACTTCCTCTCCTCCCATTCTCTGTAAAGTCTATTCCAATCAGACTATCACCCACCCTACTCCACTTTAACAGCCCTTTTCAACATCCTGAATGACCCTCAAGTTGCCCAATTTTATGATTTGTTCTTAGTTCTCATCTTACCTGACATGTTGGCAGTATTTGATGGAGTGGAAAGTCTCCTTTCATGAAACATTCTCTTTAACTGGCTTTAGGTCACCTTTCTCTCTGGGTTTTGTTGACCACTCGGGCTTACTCTCCATTTCCTGACCTCTAAACATTGGAAAACCTGGGGCCCAGTGCTCTGACCTCTTCCTTATCTGTCTCTCACTTAGTGATCTCATCTACTTGACTAACTTTAATGAATTCCAAATACATATAAATCTAGCTTGGATTTTTCCCTAGATGAAAGACTCATAGATCCAGCCCCAAGGCATTTTTGTGCTAATTAGAAAAGGCTAACCTTTCCTCAAGCCCTTGACTGCCATCTTCTGTAAAAATTTCAGAATAGATATACACTTATCAGATGAGATGAATGGGAATTGTGTGTCTTTCAGCTGCGTGATTCTCAACCATTAGCGGCAGTTCTGTTTCTCCATGTGGGTGGTGTGTAGTAGGCATCACAAGCTTAATAGGTCCCAAACTGAACTTTTAAATTTAATTTTATTGGAGTATAATTGATTTATAATGTTGTGTTAGTTTGAGGTGTACAGCAAAGTGATTTGGTTATACATATACATATAGTCATTCTTTTTTTAGATTCTTTTCTCATATAGGTAATCACAGAATATTGAGTAGAGATCCCTGTGCAATATAGTAGGACCTTGTTGGTTATCTGTCTTATATATAGTAGTGTGTATATGTTCATCCCAAGCTTCTGATTTATCCCTCCCCCCTACCCACACGTTTCCCCTTTGGTAACCATCAGTTTGTTTTCGATGTCTGTAAATCTGTTTCTGTTTTGTAAATAAGTTCATTTGTATCTTTTTAAAAGTTAGATTCTACATATGAGTGATATCATGATATTTGTCTTTCTCTGTCTGACTTCACTTAGTATGATAATCAATAGGTCCATCTATGTTGCTGTAAATGGCATTATTTCATTCTTTTTTATGGCTGAGTAATATTCCATTGTATATATGTACCACATCTTCTTTATCCATTCCTCTGTCGATGGACATTTAGGTTGCTTCTATGTCTTGGCTATTGTAAATAGTGCTGCAATGAACATTGGGATGCATGTATCTTTTCAAATTAAGGTTTTCTCTGGATATATGCCCAGGAGTGGGCTTGCTAGATCATATGGTAACTCTGTTTTTAGTTTCTTAAGGAACCTCCATACTGTTCTCCATAGTGGCTGTACCAATTTACATTCCCACCAACAGTGTAGGAGGGTTCCCTTTTCTCCACACCCTCTCCAGCATTTATTGTTTGTAGATATTTTGATGATGGCCATTCTGACTGGTGTAAGGTGATACCTCATTGTAGTTTTGATTTGCATTTCTCTGATAATTAGTGATGTTCAGCATGTTTTCATGTGCTTTTTAGCCATCTGTATGTCTTCTTTAGAGAAATGTCTATTAAGGTCTTCTGCCCATTTTCTATTGGGTTGCCAAACTGATCTCTTGATCCCCAACCCCATCTCCCCAACATCTTCCTTTCTGTCAGTCTTTTCTACTTCAAAATTCTTCTCATTGTTGAGGTCAGCCTCCTTGAAGTTATTCTTAACTCCTTTCTTTCTCCCATACCTCTCCTTTAATCCATCAGCAAATCCTGCTGGTTTTTCCTTCAAACTTCATTAGAATGTAACCACTTCTCCACTCTCACCCAGGTCCAAGCCTCATTAGCTCACCTTTATTATTCTGTTAGCCAGCTTCTTCTCTTATACCTCTCTGTCTGTTCTTAACACAACAGTACAGTTCTTTATTTAAAACCTAGGTCACCTCATGTTTCCCCTCTACCCAAAATGCTTCAAGTGCTCTACCATTCATTTTGAGTAAAAATCAAAGCCCTTAGTATGACCCACAGGCCCTACACCATCCAGGTCTGTACCACAGCTCTGACCTCATCTCCTGCCTCTCTCCCCCATGCTCTGTGCTCCAGGCACGTTGGCCTCCTTGCTCTTCCTCCAATATGCCAAGCATAGCCTGCTTCAGGCAGTCTACTGGGATCCTCTTATGTAAAGCATGGCTTCTTGAGTCTTTGCTCAAATGTTACTTTATCATATCAGAGAAGCCTTCCTTGACCGACACATATAACAAAGCAACCTCCCTTCCTCAGTATTTATTATCCCCCGTATTCAGTTTTCTCCATAGCACTTATAATCTGGCACACACACACACTGTTTACTATTTTATCTCACTGGAATTTAAGCTTCATGAGGCTAGAGACTATTTTTTTCACTTTACTATATCCCCAACTTCTAAAACAGTGCCTGAGAAGTAGTAGGAGCTCAGTAAATACATCCCTAAATCTCTTTGTGGAACCCTATCCCTAAAAAGACACAGAGGTTTGAGATGGTACTGCACAATTCCAATCTCTAAATTCCAAGATAAAAGCATTTTCAGAAGTCCAGGAATGAATTTAAATCTAATTTGAAAATTGCATTGATTTTGCAGCTTTCTGGAAGGGCATTAGTTTCCTACAGAGAAAGCAAGTAGGCGCCATCTAGTGGCAACAAGAGAAGTACACATTTGTGTTACTTGAATTATTGATTAGTAACATACTTGAAAATGTAGTCCCTGATCCAGAAGCTTTTTAACTCTATGAACGTAATAATTACGATAGCCAAAAGTTCTCAGATTTGTAATTTCCACAGAACATGTTGAATTGAAAAGTACTGTTTATTATAAATTATTTATGGCTCATGTTTACTAAGTTTTGTTTGCTTATTTTTTAGGATCTGACATCCATTGCTCCTCTTTATTTTTCTTATTGTTTTATCCTCTACTTATCTTTAAACTCTTACATGGTACTGGCCTAGCCACTGAGTGGGTAAATAAAATAAAGGCTCTATCGTCTAAGAATTTATAATCTAATAAAAACAGCACCAATGAGGGTAAATGTGTGAAAGAAAATGCCAAATGATGCAGTGGTCTCTTCAGGCCAGACTTCTGAAGCCTTTTGAAGCTTAATTGTTGTGTATACTTCCACCATTGATGCATGAGCCACATCTTGTAGTTGTCTCCCTGTTGGCCTTGCCATATAGTGGGTGAAGGTTAAATATTTATGGTGGGGAATCATAGAAAGACTACCAATAATTCTCTCAGCCGCTATCTGTCCCAAGATACTTAGCCTTAGTCTACGTTTGGTGGAGCAGTTCTTCAGCTAGTTGTTAGAGAAATTAAAGTATTTGTTAAGACTCGTTCCCTTGTTAAAATTATCATAAAATTTTTAGGTCTAATAGTATCAGTTTCCTTTTCTGAGTTGTGTTGTTTATCATATACTTGATATCTCTGGAAGCAGATATAGAAATTGATAGCACAACAGTTTCAAGATGTTACTGAAATTTAACAATAACTAATATTCTGTTATTATATAGTTACTTTAGAGTTTTTCCTTCTGCCTACAGATACTGACTTTTTTTTTTTTTAGATTGCAGGTAAATAGTTTCTTTGTAATATCCTATCTTTTTTTTCTTGAGAAAATATCTTTTTAATTAAAGAAATTGGTGTGGTATTTTGAATAGTATATTTTAAAGCTAAAATATTCCATATATTATTTCTTTTTAAAGATAAAGCAAACATTGTTTCTAAATCTTTTTGCCTTCTGAAGCTATATTTATATAATTTAGCATTCCATCGTGATAAAGTGGTGATATTGAAAAAGGACATTCTAATAGGATTAGTAAGTAGGCTTTTTGTGTACCCTAGCTCTAATTTCTTTGACAATTGGTTGCTATTATTTGTTTCATCATTTGGAGGGCCAGGATTCTCTTTATTTAGTAGGCTAGGTGGTTTAAAGACTGCTTATAATACTTAATTGCTTATCTGAAAATTAGCAAATTTAGCAGCCTTAGTATTTGAACTGTTTAATATTTCTAAATTATTAACTGTGCTTTTTGTTAACTACTGTGTTCTCTCATTGTGATGGCTGAAGAGGCAATACTGAATACTTTGACTTGTAATTAAAGAAGCATTATTTCCTTATTATTGCAAGAGTACATGAATTTTAGGTTGTATTAATTTGTCTTTTGTAGAATATGCAGAATTTCTACATTGCAAAGGAAGAAAAATTACAGATTTTGATGAAGTTCGCCATGAGATTGAAGCAGAAACAGATCGAGTAACTGGAATGAATAAAGGGATTTCCTCCATACCCATTAATTTACGAGTCTATTCCCCACATGGTAAGTAAAATAACAAAATTCCAAATTCTTGTCCTCAAAAATTTTTACTATATTAATTAACATACAGTATTTATAGAAGATGGTTTTTTTCTCTCAAAAAATACCGAGTTTCTAGGATTGTGCTTAGATACTTCAGTAAATGGTATGATCCAAACAGCTCATAAAATTATTTATGGGGAGACAGGAGGAGATAACTTTTAAAAGAGAAGTCATTTTAAAATGTTTTCTTTATGTTTATCTTAAACTTTTAGAATTCCAAAGAGGTATGCATGAAAACTTCCATTTTTAATATCTTCAGTTTTTGCAAAAATCTTAGAGGTGCATGGTACTATGGTTGAGTTATCCTTAATGAATTTTCTTTCAGTCCTATATATTCCTCTTTAATCTCTTCCTGAGGAATCAACTGTGATTTTTTTTTTCCCCCCGACTGTCGGCAGAAACTTGTCAGATATCCAGTTCCTGGTGTGTGATACAGAATAGCCTCCATTCTGACTAAGATTTTAGTGGGGCAGATTTTAATCTCCTATCTTCTACCCAGCTCTGTTGCTTTTAAAATGGACCATGAGTGACATAAGCTCAATTACAACTTCCCAAGAGGACTTGGTGCCAATAACGTAGCGTGCAGAGAGAACGATAGCCAGGTCGGGACTGGAGTCACTGACTCGGTAGTTTCCTGGGCTCCCAAAATGGTGCTCCATGAGTCTGGCTGTATAGCCTGAACACTAACCTCATGGCACCATGAATGGCTAACAGCTTTCCTATAGGTTAAGTGGCTAACACTCTGTAAATAATGTATGATGTTTTTAAAGGGAAGGGCAAACCTTACCCAGAGAATTTTTACACCATTTGAAGGCAGTGTACAAGACTGGCAGACAGCATATTCACTTATTGTTCGGTGTTTGAATTATAGCCCCCAGTTACAAATGTGACAGCTCTCTGAGAAAACTGTTAGATATGCAAATCAGTGCTTCTTAAATTATGTTAAAATGATCATTTGGCCTAGCACAATCATATTATAAAAATAGAGAAAACTTGAAAAGCCATTTTGAATTCTGTCCTTTTTATTCTATGCACATGAGTCGAAGTTCTTCAGATACACAATACGTAAAGCTCAGCTTGTTTTATTTCTACTAAAGTGACACATGATTCTGCATTGCTGATATCTTTCAGCATTGATGGTATATGTAAAACTTTATTTTTTTTTTCCTTTCCACAGTGTTAAATCTAACCCTTATCGACCTGCCTGGAATTACTAAAGTGCCCGTGGGAGATCAGCCACCAGATATTGAGTACCAGATCAGAGAGATGATTATGCAGTTCATCACACGGGAGAACTGTCTGATTTTGGCTGTTACCCCAGCCAACACCGATCTTGCAAACTCAGATGCACTGAAACTAGCTAAAGAAGTTGATCCTCAAGGTGAGTGTATGGCCCATAAGATGAACGGGAATTAGTTTAAAATGTCAAGAGTTTGGGTATATTTCAAGGTAACACAAATTCTCATAAGTTGATTTTATTATTAATTAAATTCACCATTATTAATATTGTTAGCTCTTTCATATTTAAGATGCTGAAAGAAAAATAACTGGGGAATATAGTCTAAACCTATATAAATAAATGTAAGATTAACTGAGATCTAGGAAAATAGACCTTTCTAATTGTTATGAACTACTTATTTTAACAGCTAATAAAAGAAATTTCTGATACAGAATTCAGGTTCTCCCCTTAGTTTTTATGAGTTATCTGAATATACTCCAAATAAAAAATCTTTTCTGTTTTTGTTTGTTTTTCATTAAAATAGGAGGCTCTTTTAATGCATGTAAGATATTATTTAGTTTATAATGTTTGACTTAAATCCCTGCTTTCATAATATATGTTTGTTACTGGCATTTCAGAATCCAAAAAAGTCCCTTATTTATGCTGATGTTTGACTTTTTCTTTCTCTGAGCTGAGTAATAATTTATGTTCAGGGACCCCAATGATGGGTCTTTGTGTGTGTCTGTTTAAAGAAATTATGAATGGCACTCAGTGATGTGTCCTTTCAAGATGCAGATGTATCTTGTCCAATTCTAGGAATTCTTTTTTTTAAAAAAAATAATTAATTGCCCCATTTTCTCTGGTCTCTTTATCTGGAATTCTTATTATTGACATCTTAGAACTCCTGGATTAATCCTCTTTTTCTAAAAAAAAATCTCATTTATCATCTGTTTGTCTCTTTGTTCTACTTTTTGCAATCTTTACTCAACTTTTAGCTCCTCTACTTTTTCATTTTTGATATCATTTAAAAATTCCAACAGCATTTTCTTATTTTGTGAATGTTATTTTTTAAAATAGCATTGTGCTCTTGGCTTCTCAAGTGCAGTATCTTCTGTAAAGATTTTAATGACAGCTTTTTGAGGTTTTCTTTTTGTAATCTAGAATATCTCTGAGTTCATTTTTTTCTGGTTGTTTGTTTTGGTCATTATCTTTGATGTTAGAGACCTTTTTCAAATGACTGGTGATCTTTTGCTGCTCTCGTAGATTTAAGAGTAGAGCACTAAAAAGCTGATGGAAGGTCTGCCTGTGCTTGAAAGGGATTCATTGACTAATGGGCTTTTCCATAGGGCGATTGGGCTGGGACCTGGCCATTTTGTGGGGAGACTTCCTCAGCTGCTGTTAGATTCAAGTATTTTCTCTTGAGCTGACTTGGTATAAGCCTGATGTCCAGTGGTCTCAGAGCTACAAGGAAGAATTGAGTTGGTAGGGGAAGGTGAGGTGATTCTCACTATTCAGCATGTAGACTTTTCATTAATCCCTCTGCTTTCATAATGACATTCCTGAAGGTCTTCTTAAGTCCAAAGTCCCTCTGGTTCATCCTCTTCTTTTTTTTTTTTTTTTCGGTACGCGGGCCTCTCACTGTTGTGGCCTCTCTCGTTGCGGAGCACAGGCTCCGGACGCGCAGGCTCAGCAGCCATGGCTCACGGGCCCAGCCGCTCCGCGGCATGTGGGATCTTCCCAGACCGGGGCACGAGCCCGTGTTCCCTGCATCGGCAGGCGGACTCTCAACCACTGCGCCGCCAGGGAAGCCCTGGTTCATCCTCTTCTGAAAGTAAATCTTCAGTATTCTGCTGAGGTCAAGGAGGAGTAACTGTGTGGGTGTGCAAGATGGGAAAAAGAGTCTGGCGGCCTAACAGTAAACCATATAAACTTTCAGCCAGTTCTTCTATTTTCAGCTCCTCTTCACTAACCTTGGTGCCTTCATTTCTTGAACCTTTTCAGAGTTCTGCAGTAGTGACTGGTTTTCTTCTTCTTGGCTTCTTCCAACATACCTGAGATTGGGGTTTGAAACAAAGTAGGTGGAAGTTCCAGATGGCTACATGGGGACCATCACCAGGACTCCTTCTTCAGCTTCAGTAACTTGGGAGAGACAGATTATGGATTAGGGCTGGAGTCTAGTTATAAAAATGATACTAAAACACCCCTGTCTCAGAAGCCTTCTTGTTCTGAAGGAGACAAAACCAGGTTATCTGATTGGAACAGAGAGAGATAACACTTCCATCAGTGGATTCTAGTGAGTGCAGCACAATCACATCCCTGAGAAGTCCACACTTACTTCATATGAAACTTCATGGAGGAGTACAAATGATATCCCCAGTCTGTCTGTCACAAATCTGTATCCAGAAAGTTAAATGAGACTTTTTTTTCTGCTATAGACCTGGCTTATTTTATTAGCTGCCACTTAGAAATTGCCATGTGAATTTACCATGAATTCATTGCCATGAATTTACCCCAAATGAACCTCATTTCTTGCGGCTCATTTTAACTCCTGCTTTGTCAAAGATAGGCCCTCGTTACCCCAATTTTTTATATTCTGTAAATGGTAGTCCTAAGAACAGATTTTTGAATGTTTGCAGATAATTCACAGGGAACTTTGCAAATAATTGATAATTTTACAGAAATAGAGAAAATATTCAATGCCACTGTATGCTACTTCTTTGTCTACTCTTGCATGGTGATCGCTAAGGAGGACAAATTCATTGCCTGAAGGCTCATAAGTACAATTCTTGTGTTAGTTACTAGAAATTCCTTGCTAACCTCAGGGTTTATTATTTGTTTTAGAATCCTAGTTTCAATTCTGAAACTTCTGAACACTGTCGTACTTGAGAACCCTCAGGTTTGCATGGTGATTAGGTCTCCACCAGAGACCCACTTTTGTGTGCTGCTATCCTGAGGCTTTGGCTGGTCCTGGACATCACTGAAGCTCCAAAGGAAGAGGGTGAATTCTTGCCCAAAATAAGGTTCACATTTGTAGTAAAAGAATTAAAATAGAGAAAAGAAGAAGCTGTAGGACTCAATGCAACTTGAGCTTAGAGTATGAGATATAGAGACATGGTATATTCGGGTTGACAAATCAATACCTTTATTTACCCTCTGTGCCCTCCCAGTCATTCTGTGGGAAGACTGAATCATTCTAATATCTGATTCAGAGGTCTAGTTTTCCTTATAATTACAGCTTTGGTAAAAAAGCAGTGACACCAACTTTGGTTAGTTAGGTATGTGTTGCTTAACTTCTACATGTTTTTGAGTTTCCCAAATTTCTTTCTGCTATTGATTTCTAATTTCATTCCATTGGATTGGAGAACATATTTTGTACTATTTTAATCCTTTCAAATTTATTAAGACTTGTTTTATGGCCTAACGTGTGGTCTATCCTGGAGAATATTCCATGTGCATTTGAGCAGAATGTATTTTTTGCTGTTGTTGGGTAGAGTGTTCTATAGATGCTTTTTAGTTCTATTTGGTTTATAATGCTGTTCAAATATTGTTGCCTTCTTGGTCCTCTGTCTGGTTCTTCTATTATTGAAAATGAGATATTGAAGTCTCCCATTATTATTGATAAATTATCTATTTCTCCCTTCAATTGTGTTGGTTTTGCTTTATGTATTTTAGGACTCTGTTGTTAGGTATATTTATACTTGTTATGTCTTCTTGATGGATTGAACTTTTGATCATTATAAAATGTTCTTTTTTGTCTCTAGTAACAATTTTTGTCTTAAATTCTATTTTGTTTGATAGTAGTGTAGCCACTGCAACTCTCTTCTTTTATTATTTCCTTGGTATATCTTTTTCCATTCTTTACTTTCAACCTATTTGTGTCTTTAAATATAAAATGTGTCTCCTGTAGATAGCACGTAGTTGGATCAATTTTTATAAAGCCCATTCTACTAATATCTGCCTTTTGATTGGAGTGTTAGTCCATTTCCACGTAATTCTGAAAGATAGAATTTATGACTTTCATTTTGCTATTTTATGTATGTAAATCTTTTTGTTTCTCTATTTCTTTATTATTGCCTTGTTTTTTGTTAAAAATGTATTTTCTAGTGTACCATTTTAATTACTTTGTCATTTATTTTAGTATTTTAAAGTTTTCTTAGTGGTTGCCATGGGATTACAATTAACCTCTTAATTTATAACCTCTTAATTTATAATCTGGTTCAGATCAATACCAACTTAATTTCAATAGTATACAAAATTTTTGCTTCCATATAGCTCCAGTTCCTCCCTTTCCTTTGTGCTATTATTGTTCTACAAATTACCTTTATACATCACGAGCCCATCAACACAGACATAAATACTGCTTTATGTAGTTCTCTTTTAAATCAGATAGGAGAAAAAAAGTTACACACAAACACAAATACATTATATTTTTTTACATTTACTTATGTACATTTGTCCCTTGGTATCTGTGGGGGATGGCTCTAGGATTCCCAGTGGAAACACACCCAAATCTGCACGTGCTCAAGTCCCTTATATAAAATGACATGATATTTTCATGTAACCTATGCACATCCTCCCATATACTTTAAATCATCTCTAGATTACTTATAATACCTAATACAATGCAAATGCTATGTAAATAGTTTCTGGTGTGTAGCATATTCAAGTTTTGCTTTTGGCAACATTATGGGATTGTTTTGGGAATATTTTTGATCCACAATTGGTTGACTCCACAGATGCAGAAACTGTGGATACGGAGGATCAGCTGTAGTTACCTTTACCAGTGTTCTGTATTTCTTTGTGTGAATTAGAGTTACTGTCTAGTGGCCTTTCATTTCAGCCTGAAGGACTTCAGTTAGTATTTCTTGTAGGGTAAATTTGCTAGTAAGGGAATCTTTCAGTTTTTATTTATGTGGGATTCTCTTAATTTCTCCTTAATTTTTGAAGGAAAATTCTTAGCTGATAGTCTTTATTTCACCACTTTGAGCATGCCATCTCACTACCTTCTGACCACTGTAGTTTTCTGATGAGAAATCAGCTGTTAATCTCACTGAGGATCCCTTCAACATCATGAATCTCTTCTCTCTTGTTGCTTTATAGATTTTTTCTTTGTCTTTTGAAAGTTTGATTTTGATGTTTATAGATGTGGATCTCTTTGATTTTTTATCCTTCTTGGAGTTTGTTGAACTTTTTGGATGTGTAGATTGATAGTTTTCATCAAATTTTGGACATTTTCAGCCATTATTTCTTTAACTATTCTTTCTTCCCCTTTTCTTTCTGAGATTCCCATTAAATATATGTTGGTACACTTGATATGCTCCTTTATTTTCTTTATTCTTTTTTCTTTTTGATCCTCAGATGAGGGGAACAATGTCAACTGACCTGTCTTAAGATTTGCTGGTTCTTTTTTCTGCTTGCTCAGATCTGCTGTTGAACCTTTCTAGGGAATTTTTTATTCCTATTATTTTAATTTTCACCTCCAGAATTTATTTTTTAAAAATAATTTCTAGGGGCTTCCCTGGTGGCGCAGTGGTTGAGAGTCTGCCTGCCGATGCAGGGGACACGGGTTCGTGCCCCGGTCCGGGAAGATCCCACATGCCACGGAGCGGTTGGGCCCGTGAGCCATGGCTGCTGAGCCTGCGTGGCCGGAGCCTGTGCTCCGCAACGGAAGAGGCCACAATAGTGAGAGGCCCACGTACCACAAAAAAAAAAAATAATAATAATTCTATATCTTTATTGATATTCTATATTTGGTGAAAAATCATTCTCTTACTTTTTTAGTTATTTAGATATGGCTTCCTTTAGCTCTTTGAAGATATTTAAAATAGCTTTTTTAAAGTCTTTGTCTAGTAAGCTCAATGTCTGGACTTCCTCAGAGACAGTTTCTACTGCATGCTTATTTTCCTGTGTATGAGGCATACTTTCTTCACACATCTTGTAATATTTTGTTGAAAGCAGAACATGTTAAGTAATATAATGTGGCACCACTCAAAATCAGATTCCTCTCCTCCCCCAGTGTTTGTTTTTGTTGTTGGTTGTTGTTGTTGTTGCTATTTGTTTGCTTAGTAATTTTCCTGAGCTAATTCTGTAAGGTCTGTATTCTTTGTTCTTTGTGGTCATTAAAGTCTTTACTCAGTTTTCTCATTGATCAGCTAGTTATTAGACAGAGATTTTCTTAAATGCTCAGAGCCAAGTAGTCTCCCAGCATTTGCTGAAGGATTTGATGTGCATTTTGGAATATGCCTTCAATGCTCAGGCAGTTTATAACTCTGCTTTAGTCTTCACTTCCTGCTTGTCTTCATTTCCTGCTTGTGTAGAGCCTTAAGGTTAGCTAGAGGTGAGAGTTTAGGGCCTTCTGAGATCTTTCCTGAGAATGTGCACAGCCCCAGGCATGCATGTGGCCTTCTAGATTATACAAAATTCACAGGCCCTTATGACCATCTTGTTCCCCCAATTTTTCTTTTTTTTGGTTGTCATCTTTTTTTCCCCAGCTGTTATTGCTGCCTGAGGCAGCTGTTATGTTGAACAATTGCCACTGATTGTTTTCCACATGCTACCTGGGGGAAAAGGCAAATGCACTGAGTAAGCTCTGAGTTGGGCCAAATAAAGAAAGCTCTATGAATGGGTAATTTTAGAGAACTACTAGACAGGTTAAATAATTACAGTTCTCTGAAAGTGGTACTTTTGGTGTATTCCAACCCCATTCTTCCCCTTCCAATAGCTGCTGGCTGCTATTTTTGCTGTAATTGTGGGATTTTTGGTTTTTAAGGCTACTGCAGGGCTAAGGAGAGGAGAATGGGAATAGGGAAAGTCCAAACACCACAAATTTCTCTGTTATTCCTGAGATCCAGTGATTTTGTTGAATAAATGCCAATCACATTGTTGGAAACCTTTGGTTAATTTTGAGAGTTCTGAAAAAGTTGATTTTGACAACTATTGCCAGTATTCTTGTTGCTTTTATGGAGGAATGGCCTTTTCAGAGGTTCTATTCCACCATTCCTTATTCCTTTCCAATATTCTTTATCCTAATCCTATATAACTTTAATAATCAGGACATTTTCATATAAAAGACATCTGAATTGAGATGATGAGGATAATCTGGTTGTGATATCTGTCACCCTGTTAGTCTTCAGGATTGATTTGGCTGGCTTGAAAGTGACCTGTTCTTATCACTTCATGTACATTCTTCCTGAAGTTTTGCCTTTAGCTAATGAGGATTACCTATATAGATAATAGAGGACCATTCTTTATTCAAGGTATCTAGATTATAATCTTATCCACCAAGGTACATAATTATATAGTTTTCTGAGAAGTGGTCTATTTTAGGCAGTAGCTACTTTGCACTAAATTAGGCCTATTTGACATAGATAGGCCATTTTCACCTTAGCAGGACTTGGGTATATTCGAATATGTACCTGAGAAGGAAGTTTATGTTGATAAGTTAATTATAAATTATTTGCATAATGATCTTAAAAGTTAAAGCTTTTACAAAATAAATGTTACTAAAATGCTGGGATAGAGTTATACATTTTTTTATATTAAAATAAGGTTCATGATGAATTATTCTCCCAGTGTATGTAGAATGTCACAAATTTGTAGCTAGACAAAGGTTGAGCTTATCTTTTGAATTATTTGTGAAAAATGTTTTTCTGACTAAATGAGGATTTTCAGTAAAACTGCAAGGGGAATGGCTATGCTATTTCAAAGCTCAAACTCCTAATCATCAGAATTATTTAATGTTTTACAAATATTTTTCCCAGTATAGTGGTCTTAAATTTTCAAATTACTCTTACGTACTTTGGTTTTAGTTTCACCAGAATACTTTGAGGTTGGCTGCGTTGAGGTCGTATTTTGGGATGAGGAAATTTGTTCAGGTTATGTACACAGTATTGAATAACATGCCTGCAACCACACTGTGCATTTGTGATAGCCCCCTCCTCCTCATCTAGTGCTCTTTCTACTTCATCAGACCATTCTTCAATTAATTGCTTTATTAAATAGATGAAAGAACACAGGATTTGGAAACTGATCTGTCACTTCATGGTTGTATATTCTTGGGCAAGTTATTTAACTTTTTTGAACTTTATTACCTCAACTCTAAAATGACATGAAATTATAATAAACCTCAAAAGGTTGCTCTGATAATTAAATAAGATAAATTTGCCTGTAAAGACAACTCAAAATCTAAATGGCTGGCCAAATGCTAGCAATTATTTTCCTCTTGAAAATATTTACAGTATACTACTTTGTTATTTTATTTTTTGTATATCATTTATAGTAGTAATAAACCTATAAAACAATCAGTAGCATTCTCTAGTCCAAACTGCTGCCTACACTAATGTGAACTAATAAGGCTTGATAACAGAATTGTAATAGAATTATTTTGAATATTTTAATAATGTGTCATAAAAATTAAAATAATTTCAGATTCACCTGCAAATTGCTAGATTAACTGTAGGTAAAAGAAGACCTTAGCTGGGTTGAGGCTGGGATAGGGTGGAAGGAGGGTTGTCCTTAGCTTTGCTTGATGTGTTTAAGGCATTGTGCCAGCTGCTACTCACAGATACAGAGTAGGATTCTTACCTAGCCAGACTAGGATTCTTACCATGGAGACTGCATTGATTTCTCTAAGGAACATTTCCTCCAGCTATTTAGAAGTTCTAATCAGGTGTATTAAGAATTCAATCACTGCCTTTGTTAGTTAATCCATTAATTTGTTATTCAGCAGACATTTATCAGGCATCTATTGAGCCAGGCAAAGTGCTTGTGGTCCTTAGCGTTAATTCTATATGCTGGACCACCTAGTAGGATCCTAGGCTAGGTAGATACACACTACATATTTCTGATTATTTTTGTGACTTTCCACTACTTAAAAAAAATAAGCTGTTTGCATGGCATCTTGTCTTATGTGTGAGGTCATAAAAGTCCCCAGAAAAAGGTTTACAGAGGATCTGCTTTATGAAATGAACATTTTCATATTTTAGGGGATGTGATTTGGCTCACAACATATATTAATTCAAGTGAAATGGGTTGTGTAATAACACTGTGTGTCGTATGTTATAACCACAAGTATCCTGTCAGGTAGGTGGCATTGCCCAGTTTTATATAAGAGGAACTGAGCTTAGAGAAGCTATGGAACTTGCTCATGGTTAGACAGCTGGTGAGTAGCAAAAGCATGATATGAGCCTACCTATCTCTGAGACCAGTAGGTGTAGTCTACCACTGTATCGTCTATCTTTCTCACACCAGCTGTGTTTTAAACACTTCGTTCAGTGATAATCATGAACACTTTAGATTTTTATAAAATTTGAGTAATACCTGCTTGATAAAGTAGTTTTATGGTACTAAACATGGTGAAGCATTTTTAAAGTTATGTTGAATTAGGTTTTGCCTCATAATTCTTCTCTTTAAGGCAGAGATTTACTAGAATATCTCTGTATCAATTTGTATAAGAAACAGACTCATTGACAAACTTAAGGATTGAACTTTTCAAGGAAATATTGTAAATGCTGGCTAAAGAATTGGTTTGGAAGAGTTCATGTTTACATTCTCACCTGAATGCTTCTTCATTATTTCCCAAAAGCACTCAGTGAATATTACCTTCAACTGGTTTAATGTGATTTTTACTTTTCATATCAGTTTTAAATATGGCTACATTGCTTTAACTAATATTAAAAGATGATTATAGTTACTTGTTCATTTATTCAACAAGTAGTTAATGAGCAACTACTATATGCTGGACACCACTTTGAGCAGCATGAATACAGTGGAACGAAGCAAATCTTGGCCTTACGCAATTCACATTCTAATGGGGGAAACAGCCAAGATGTCTGATAAATGATTATTTTAATGTCCAGTAGTGATAAGTGCTATGAAGCAAAATAAAATAGTGTAAGGGAAGAGAGAGTGATGGTCCATGGAAGCAGCATATGAGCAGAGAACTGTTAAGTGAGGGAACAAGCCCTGTGAATATCTGGAGGTACAGCATTCCAGGTAAAGGGGACAGCAAGCACAAAGGACTGGGAGAACTGGCTTGACTGTTAAGGAACAGCAAGGAGGCCATCGAGGATGGAGCTCAGTGAGAGGAAGAGAAGTACTTTCTGCAATCAGAGAGGTAGGCGGGCCCAGATCAAGTGGGGTCTTCTAGGCCGTGACAGAGACTTTGAATTTTGTTCAAAGTGTGATGAGCAGCCGCTGGAGCATTTTGAGTGTAGAGAGACAAGATCTGATTTATGTTTTCATAGGTCAGTCTGGCTGCTATGAGAAGAAATGACTAAAAGAGGGCATAAACAAGGAGATCAGTTGGATTACTCCTTCAAAGAGGTCCAGTGGGGAGAGGGATGATGTGGCATAGAATAAGAGAGTAATGGTACAGAGGGAAGAAGCTGTCAGACTCAAGATATATTTTGAAAGTAAAGCTGATAGTTTACTGATGGCTTGCTGTGAGTAAAAGAAAGGAGTCAAAGTTGACTCCAAGGGTTTTAATGGTGGTGCCATTTACTAGGATTGGGAATATTAGAAGAGAAACATGGTTGGGGGAATCAAGTGTTCCCTTTTGGACATATAAAATTTGAGATGTTTATTAGTCACCTAAGTAGTGGTGTTAGAGACCGGAATTCAAGGGAGAGTTTCAAACTGGAGTTATGAATCTGGGAGATATCAGCCTAGAGGTGGTGTACTGAGTTGGATTATATCCCCCCCAAAAGATATATCTAAGTTCTAACCCCTGATAACCTGTGAATGTGTCCTTATTTGGAAATAGGGTCTTTGCAGATGTAATTAGTTTAAGAATCTTGAGATGAGATATTCCTGGATTTATGGCGCTTCCTAAATCCAATGACTAGTGTCTTTGTAGGAGAAGAGAGAGGGGGATTTGAGAGGGACACAAAGAAGCCCATGCCAAGATGGAGGCAGAGATTGGAGCAAACCACCAGTTTGTGGTAATTTGTTGTGACATCCTTAGGGAACTAATTCAGATAATATCTAACTCCTTGAGACTAGTTGAGTTGAGAGCACGTAGATGAATGTAGATAGAGAAGAGAAGGAAGGCCAAGGAAGTAGCACTGGGGCTCTCCTGTATTTTAGTAGTGGTGAAGGGGAGGAGAAAAAGCAAAGGTGACTGAGAAGTGGTAGAAACCCAAGTGAGTATGGTATTCCTGAAACCATGGGAAAAGAGGATTTCAAGAAGGGTGTTGTCATGGGCTGTGTCAAATGCTGCTGAGAGATCAAGAGGGTGATTTGGTAGGTCAAGGCCGATTCTACTGCTCAGGCATTGTAAGGAAGCCCAATAACAGTAAGAAATGAAACACAGGAGCTGGTAACTACGGGAAAGTGGGATTTCCCTTACATTGTAGTGAAGTGGTGCACCCAACCTAATGGCATAAAAGGCAGTGAATCTATATTTCTTTGCCCCTCTGACTTGGCAGTTTCCCCAGTCCTCACAGCTTGTATTCAGCTTCAGACTTATAGTAATTCTCTGTGAGGAACCCGGGAAGTGCTGAGAAGCTGCATCCATTCAGTTGCTTGTATTCTTAGCCCATGAATTCTTTCCACTGCTTCCTGGAAGATTCAGTTGTAAACAGAAGGAAAGCAGCCTTGAACTCTAAGTCATCATTACTTTCAACTTTTGTATCTAAACCAGACTTTTATATTTTCATGTAATGGAGATGAGGGTAGAGAATTGACCTTTGGATTTGGTACATGAAAGTCATTGCTGACCTTGATAAGAAGGGTTTGGTAGGAAAGTCTCCTAGGAGAAGGTTCAAAGGAGACTTGGATGTGAGGAAGTGGAGACAGAATACAGACAGCTTTCTCAGGATTCACAATAGAGGGAAGCAGAAAAATGGGACACTAGTTGTGTAAGATCAGAGAACGTTTTTGAAGGATGGGCAATATTCATACCATGTTTTGTGTGTTGATGAGAATGGACCAGAAGAGAGAGAAAATTGTTAAAGAAGAATAGAGATGGTATAAATATAGGAGAAGCAGGATAAAGACAGGATAAATATATGAGAAAAATCCTTGATTAAGGGGAGTGGGAATGTTACATGGGGCACCTGTGGGAGTCCTTGCCATAGATAGAAGAGAATTAGATTGTTCTCCATTTTAAGAGTACAAAAGGCAGAGGATATGGATACAGATGAGGTTAGCTGGTTAGACTGATTGGTGGAGAGATAGCTTTCAACATATTGAGTTTATTTATGTTGGTGTAATATCCACCTATCTTGATAGGTTCTAATGGTCATATAATAAAGACGCCATGTTTACACTGCTGTTCAACATGACTAGAAGTGACACTAGTATCTTTGTGTTTTATAGATACTGTTATACCCTCGCTGAGCAGTTCATCCTAAAGAGGCACTCACATTTTCTGTATAAAAGCAGAAGAGTCAGTCCCAGCAGTGGTACTGATTTATTACTTGAGCATGAGTTCATTACCCATGAAGACTCTCATTGTGCCTTTTATCTTCTAGGCACAGCAGTTTTTTAGCATTACCCATCAAGCTTGTTGTCTACAATAGAGGGATGTTTAAAGGCCTCACTAGGGAGGCAAATGTGTCTGGAAATTCCTTTCATGGTGATTTATTTCACAGCAAACAAATTTCATTTCTAAATCTAGCATGACCAGAGGTCTTCCGGAAGTATAAAAAACACTCCAAGAGGAATGTTAGACCTCTGGTTGGGAAAGAGGGCACCATTTTCTCTTGAGATGAAATTTGTGAATTGGTGAGAATTTACCAGGAGGCTGGAGGCAGACTTCCTTATTTGTTTTGTGGAGGTGTGTCCAACCTACCTCCTCAAGGTTTTGCCTTTCCACAAGTCTCCGTATTCAATCTGGAAAAAGTTAGTTCATAGGTGATGTAAGCTGATACTCATTGCCCTTTGGCAGCACTTAGCAGTTGCCAAAGCACCTTACTTTTCTATCTGGTCATGGAGGTGCTGGAGGTGCTGTTAGGTTAAACAGAAGCTTCAAGCATCCAGGCGTTAAGTCAGCATTCAGAATATGATGAATATGTTTATAAAATGCAAATGTAAGAGCAATCCATGGAGAAAACCTATTTTCCAGTCAGTGTCTCTTTCTCTGCAGCTATTCTTTTTTCCTAATTGGATTCTCGTTTTACCTTGAAATTCTTAGCTTAAATAGTTGACCATATTAAAAACAATTAATACAGTTGTTCCTCAGTGCCCCTGGGGGATTGATTCCAAGAGGCCCTGCAGATACCAAAATCCATGGATGTTCAAGTTCCTTATATAAAATGGCATAATGCAATGAATACAGTTCACCCTCCTCACCTGCAGGTTTTGCATCAGCAGATACGGAGGGTCGACTGTAGATATTAAGTAATTAAATCAAGAGTGCAAACCCTACCGGATATTAATTGAATCAATTAATATTTGTGAAGCTATCTGATTCTTTAAGAAGAAATAACCTAGTGTGTTAACTCATACAAGGCATGTTTTGAATTCTTAAGGGATATATTTTTGAGCTTATATTTAGCATGAGTGCGACTCTTAAAATCAATTAGTTTGTTTTTTTTTTCAAATGGAGGAAATGCTAGGAACAAAGGCTAAAACCAAAATATTTCTGGTCTTTGAAAAAGTTGTTTTACATTCTTTCTGTTTAATCAATCATTCTTTTAAATTAAACATCTACTATGTACTAAGCTTGAACAAGGAATACATTAGATATCTGCTCTAAAGAAAGCAGGGACCACAGATATACATGATCTTAACAATCCTGTGTGATCAGAACTTTGATAGGAGGTGTATGGAATATATCATCATAATATTATACTCTGAAGCCTGAGAATTACAGATGCATATTTCAAATTCATATTGCTATTTTACATTTGTACTTGAATTTCAAGAGTTTCATGTGTATACAATTCGAATAAGTTTGTTAAATCTTATGTTAGAAATCAGCCTCTTTGCAGAGAGTAGTTCGTCTGAAGATTGATAAATAGGCTTGCCCAAGTGTAGAGAAGAACTTCCATTTGAGCTTTAAAAAGTATGTTGTCTGAGAATTATATTTAAGATTATATCTAGATTTATATGTCATATATAAATCACATCTAGATTTATGTATGTCATAAAAAGTATGTTGAATCTTAGAATTGGAAACATGACAACAAAAAAATTTCATCTTAATAGGCTTTAAAAAGATTTTTTACAAAAGTGTGTACTTCTTGATATGCTATTTTTGTTGGGAAAAATAAAATAACCTTGATTATGAAATTCACCGTGAAAGAAAGAGAATAGATTTAGAATTTGAATAAGGATATAAATAAATAAATAAATTTAATTCTTTTAAAAAACAGGAATAAAAGAGAAAAACATGAAGACGTTGGTAACAGTGAATGTTCTATTAAAATGGAACTTGTTATTGTCATCAAGATTGTATCAGTACGAAAGGCCACTAAGATGTGGATTACTAAAACTGACACGTTCATTCCTTTTGCCACTGGGGGTCACTGTAAAGACGTTGCTTGAACAAGTCTAAAATTTCCTTTTGTGGCATTTGAATGTAGAAATTTAAATGTGAAAAAGAAACACTATTTATTAGAAAGACTAAAAATATATATATAAGAAAGAAATAAGACATATTCTCTTGTTCCCTAAATTGCATATTACTGATCTGAATCTTTCTTAAGACTTCTGTTTATATTGATATATGTATGTGTTGCATTGCTATTCAAAGTGGAAGTGTTTAATTAAAGTGACTTTAGCATTATAGAATAATTGTATTCTCATGTGTTTCTTGTTTCAAAATTCAAAGATATTTAAAATACAAGTAATAGTTACCTATGCAATTAAAACTTACTCCTGAATTCTGATATGACCATAAGCTTCTAACATTCCCGTTAACGTAGATAGAAACATATTCTATAATCCATCTCCAGAATATCTGTCCAAACCAGATCTATATATTTATTTCATTGACAGTATAAATAAAAATATCATTAAAACAAAACAAAACTCTTCTAAATTTCTATAAGACCCTCATTTTCCATGGCTTTCAGAATCTCTCTCTCCTTCCCTCCAGCTCTATCTTCCTTTGCTTTCTCTTCTCTCTGTTCTTCGTCTAACATTTCTTGAGTGCTTGTTATAATCCTTGAATAGAAGGAGAATTATTTCTTCCACTGAGACAAGAGTGAAGTAAGAAATTTAGTACATGCAGATAGAGGTTCATCTGTAGATATCTGGATAAGCATTTGAAGAATTTATTGCCTATTGACTTAGGTTTTTTTCTCTTAAGTAAGAAGCAAGGCTATAGGCTGAGAAGGAACTGGGAGTCAGGGTGGTGGTGGTGGTGGGACAGTAAGGAGAATAGGAGAAAAGGGAGTTGTGTAAGATGTTTGAGGAGAAAGGTATTTTGGACAGCCACTGTGGGGAAAGAGAGAAGGAGAAAGTGGGCAACATTAAAGGACTCCACTGAGGCCAGAGCCATCTGCACCAAGGCTTCAGGATTTTATGATTCCCAGGAACACTCAGCAGCGAAGAATTTTGAGAGGCAAATACTTGGATTGCATTTGGGTCAGAATTCTGCGGGATCCATTGGATGGAAGGCAAAAGAGTTGAAGATATTGGAAAAATAATAGTTAGAAAGATGAACTGTGAAATCCTTGGAGGAAGGGAAGAAAGGGAAGCCAAAAAGGACCCATAAGTTTTGGGGAAAATGGGATGGTTCAGGGATGAGGTTCCAGATAAGACTGAAGAATATCAATGCATTATTCATAGTAGGTGAGTAAAGAAATTGTAAGAATAGGAGTTTGTGGTTAGAGACTAGAATATTAGAGTTTATAATTTACAGTTGAAACAAGTCCAGATAATAAATGTCCAGGATGTGGTCATGGGAGGAAATTGCTAAAATGACATGCAGGTGAAAATCATTGAATTTTCAAGAAACTAAATACATGAAGAGAAATGAATACATCGTCCTCACATACATTGATGCTGCCGGTATAATGGTGGAACTAAGGGTGGTGAAGAAGACCCTGATGCTGAAACCTGCAATAAAGAGGGTGTGTGTGTGTGTGTGTGTGTGTTTGTGTCTGAGTGTTGAAGATGGGTATTTGGGCATTTGGTAGATGACGGCAACAAGGAGGAACAGAGGGTGCTATAACCAGATGGTGTAAGCCTCCAAAGCAATATTTTATATGAAGGTGGAAGATTTTGGTTTGGAACAGAACTGAGGAGTAAGAACATTAACCTTCATTCTCATTTCTTCCACCAGAGGGGCATGAAGGAAAGAACTAGATGAAGGCAAGGAGGTGAGAGCTATTGTTTAGACCAGAGCATGAGTGTGTTGGAGTAATATGGTGACAATAAAGACAGTTCCAGGTGGCATAGTGCAAAGGATTGGCAGAAAGGCAGCAAAGGGAGGAAGTGGGAAGCATGTTGAAATGAAAGTACAAGCTGTTCTGCTGAAATAACCAGGAAACATTCTTAAGAAATGTTGCCTTAATAAAGAAAGTACACTAATAAAAGCATAAGACATATAAAAATTACATTTTAAAACAGTACAGCCTAGTGGTTAATAGCACAAACTCTGGAGCCAAACTTCCTGGGCTTGAATCCTGGCTCTACCACTTACTAGCTGTGTGATCTTGGGCAAATTTCTTAATCTTTATATACCTCAGTTTCCTCATCTGTAAAATGGGGATAATAATACTACCTTCCTTATAAGATTGTTATGAAATTAAATGAGTTAATATCCACATAGTATTTAGAAAAGTGCCTGGCACTTAATAAGCCCTGTAAAAGTACTACATAAAATTAACATACTTCGTTGGTTAGAAAGTAGGTTTGTGGCTGTTGAGTTTCAGACTTAACAAAGTTATTTTTCCTGCAGGAATTTCTGTGATAAAAGCCAATAGTTGCTGTATTTTCATGAAGTTTATATCTGTTAAACCAAAGTCTTACTCAGCAAAGTTAACCCTTGCTTTCTACTTCCTTCTTGCTTGTGTCTTCTTAGGGTTGCCAACATTATCACTTGTCTAATGCCCCTAACACATTCATGTGTTGTCACCTTTATAACCCATGATGATGCACAAAGCCAGAGCCAGTTGGGTTACCTATACAGTTGTGTGCATGGTGTGTGTGTGTGTGAAACACAGTTTCTGGTGATGGTGCCTATAGTGATCTATATAATGAAAATCATGTTCCCTATTTAGTAGGTCCCAGTGGAGCTGATGGACTTAATAGAAACTTTTGCTGTAGGAGAAATTCCTGTTCAGATGAAGGACAGATGACCCGAGAAGCTTGGATTTGATTTGGGAGTGAAGGATGACATTAAAAGAGATCTGGTGCTATCAGCCAGTTCCAAGTTAACCAACTGCAACTTCAGTTAAAAGTGTTTCCACGCTATTGCCAACAGAGTCCCTGGATGGTGTTCTGAACCAGACCATTTTGTAGTCAGCAGTCTGAGCTATCTGTTCAGGATTTCAAATAGTTTGCTGAGGGCTATGAGTGGAGCATTATTAGTTACTGTCTGCAGTTAAAACCCCTGTATGAGAAAGGTAAGAGTGGGAAATATATAACAGTCCCAGGTCTACAGCAATGATGGAGTCCTACTGGGCAGGCATTGTGAAGACTTCCTAGCCTGGCAGTGAAAGAAGTTTATTGATTAAATCCTAAGTGTACTTTCGGGGAGGAACTTCCTTGTCTGCTGTCCAGGGCTCCACCTTCTGGGAGTTTCTTCCTTGTCCATTATCCTCTAAGACATATCTGAAGTGGAAATGAGGGATTTTAACCTTCTCTGGAGATGCATAGCTTTCACAGCCTGTTGTCTACTTGTAAAATCTTGGGGTCATAAAGGTTTTAAGACTCAAACTATGAAAGGCTTTTTCAGGGCAGGCTTTTTGTTTCTTTGGGGATACAATTTCTTAAAAAACTCATTAAGCCTTAACTATCTGCTTCTAGTTAATTCCAGGTACAAACAACTACACCAAAAGCTTTTTCCTAGGCATAGATCTTAAAAGATCTTAAATCTGTTCTTTTGTTTCCTTGCCACCAATACTCTTTCCCCACCCGTCTTCTCTCTCTTTCAACTTATTACGGTTATCTTCAGGCTACCTGAGACTATTGGCTTGGGTAGGGAGGTATGTATTTTAAGTGTAAAGTCTGATGAGTTTTGATGAACATATACACTCATGCAACTACCATTACAACCAAGATAAAGAACATTTCCATCACCTATAAAAGTTCCCTTGTGTCCCTTTCTAGTCAGTCCCACCCTGGTCCCCTAGTCCTGGTGCCAGGAAACCACTGATCTGCTTTTTGTTGCAATCTGTTAGATTTGCCTTTAGAGTTCTATATAAAATGGAATCATCCAGTAAGTACTCTTGGTGCCTGGGTACTTCTGCTCAGCATAATGTTTTTGAGATTCATCCATGCTGCTGCATGTTTTCGTTCATTCTTTTAAATTGGGGAATAGTATTTCACTGTGTGGCTATGCCACATTTTGTTGATTCATTTACCTGTTGATGGAAATTTAGTTTTCTCCAGTTTTGGGTGATAACAAATAAACAGGTAAAGCTGCCATAAATATTTATGTACAAGTTTTATATGTTTTCATTTCACTTGGGAAAATAAGAGTGGAATTGCTGGACTATTCACAATAGCCAAGACATGGAAACAACCTACATGTCCATCGACAACTGAATGCATAAAGAAGACGTGGTATATATATGCAATGGAATACTACTGAGCCATAAAAAGAATGAAATAATGCCATTTACAGCAACATGGATGGACCTAGAGATTATCATACTAAGTGAAGGAAGTCAGAGAAAGACAAATACCATATGATATCACTTATATGTGGAATCTAAAATATGACGCAAATGAACCTATCTACGAAACAGAAACAGACTCACAGACATAACAGACTTGTTGCCAAGGGGGATGGGGTTGAGGGAGGGGTGGAGTGGGAGGTTGGGGTTAGCAGATCTAAGCTATTATATATAGAATGGATAAACAACAAGGTCCTACTGCATAGCACAGGGAACTGTATTCAATGTCCTTTGATAACCATAATGGAAAAGAATATTAAAAAGGAATGTATACATATATATAACTGAATCACTTTGCTGTACAGCAGAAATTAACACAAATTGTAAATCAATTATACTTCAATTAAAAAAAAAGTGGAATTGCTGGGTAAGTGTATGTTTAATATTTTTAAGAAACCACTACAAATTTTATTCCCAGCAGCAATATGTGAGTGCTTCAGTTGCTCCACATGCTCACCAACACTTGGTATTATTAGTTCTATTTTAATTGTAGTCATTGTAATGTCTGTGTAGTGGTATTGATTTGCATTTCCCTTACAACTCATGGTGCTTGGCATCATTTCATGTCCTAATAGGTCATTTGTAAATTTTCTTTTGTGAAGTGTCTGCCTATTTTAAACTGTCTTCTCAGTATTAAGTTCTGAAGCTTAAGAAAAATGCTGATGCAGATTTTATTATGTAATGCAAATATATTTGCTCAGTCTATATCCTTTCTATATATTTTAAAAACAAGTTTTAATTTTGATGGTGTATAATTTTAATTTTTAGAATATGATCCACATTTTTTTATCCTCTCTAAGAAATCTTTGCCTAATCCAAGTGTGCAAAGATTTTTGTCCTATGTTTTCTTCTAGAAGTTTTGTAGTTTCAGGTTTTTGGTTCTCTTAAAATTTTTATTACTATTCAGAAAAGCTTAACCCAAATGGTGTTAACTGAGGCACCAATTAACTTTTGACCCAGTAGGAAAAGATGCAATACAAAAATAGTAAAACTAGGACAAAATCAAATACACGAAGCACTTACATACATAAGTAACATTCAAAAGCAAGCTAATTGTAAAATATCTCAATATTCTATTACATTATAAAGTCACAACTAATATAAATCTAAAAAATGTAGCTGGATCATTTTCCTTTTTTTAAAAAAATTTTGAATTTTATTTTATTTTTTTATACAGCATGTTCTTATTAGTCATCAGTTTTATGCACATCAGTGTATACATGTCAATCCCAATCGCCCAATTCAGCACAACACCATCCCCACCCCACCGCAGTTTTCCCTGCTTGGTGTCCATACGTTTGTTCTCTACATCTGTGTCTCAATTTCTGCCCTGCAAACCGGTTCATCGGTACCATATTTCTAGTTTCCACATATATGCGTTAATATACGATATTTGTTTTTCTCTTTCTGACTTACTTCACTCTGTATGACAGTCTCTAGATCCTCCCGCGTCTCAACAAATAACCCAGTTTTGTTCCTTTTTATGGCTGAATAATATTCTATTGTATATATGTACCACATCTTCTTTGTCCATTCATCTGTCGATGGGCATTTAGGTTGCTTCCATGACCTGGCTATTGTAAATAGTGCTGCAATGAACATTGGGGTGCATGTGTCTTTTTGAATTATGGTTTTCTCTGGGTATATGCCCAGTAGTGGGATTGCTGGGTCATATGGTAATCCTATTTTTAGATTTTTAAGGAACCTCCATACTGTTCTCCATAGTGGCTGTATCCATTTACGTTCCCACCAACAGTGCAAGAGGGTTCCCTTTTCTCCACACCCTCTCCAGCATTTGTAGTTTGTTGATTTTCTGATGATGCCCATTCTAACTGGTGTTACCTCATTGTAGTTTTGATTTGCATTTCTCTAATAACTAGTGATGTTGAGCAGCTTTTCATGTGCTTCTTGGCCATCTGTGTGTCTTCTTTGGAGAAATGTCTATTTAGGTCTTGTGCCCATTTTTGGACTGGGTTGTTTGCTTTTTTGATATTGAGCTGCATGAGCTTCTTGTATATTTTGGAGATTAATCCTTTGTCAGTTGCTTCGTTTGCAAATATTTTCTCCCATTCTGAGGGTTGTCTCTTGGTCTTGTTTATGGTTTTCTTTGCTGTGCAAAAGCTTTGAAGTTTCATTAGGCCCCATTTGTTTATTTTTATTTCTGTTACTCTAGGAGGTGGATCAAAAAGATCTTGCTGTGATTTATGTCGAAGAGTGTTCTTCCTATGTTTTCCTTTAAGAGTTTTATAGTGTCTGGTCTTATATTTAGGTCTCAAATCCATTTTCAGTTTATTTTTGGGTGTGGTGTTAGGGAGTGTTCTAATTTCATTCTTTTCCATGTAGCTGTCCAGTTTTCCCAGCACCACTTATTGAAGAGACTGTCTTTTCTCCACTGTATATCTTTGCCTCCTTTGTTATAGATTAGTTGGCCATAGGTGCGTGGGTTTATCTCTGGGCTTTCTATCTTGTTCCATGATCTATGTTTCTGTTTTTGTGCCAGTACCATATTGTCTTGATTACTGTAGCTTTATAGTATAGTCTGAAGTCAGGGAGTCTGATTCCTCCGTTTTTTTTTCCCTCAAGACTGCTTTGGCTATTCGAGGTCTTTTGTGTCTCCATACAAATTTTAAGATTTTTTTGTTCTAGTTCTATAAAAAATGTCATTGGTAATTTGATAGGGATTGCACTGAATCTGTAGATTGCTTTGGGTAGTATAGTCATTTTTACAATGTTGATTCTTCCAATCCAAGAACATGGTATATCTCTCCATCTGTTTGTATCATCTTTAATTTCTTTCATCAGTGTCTTATAGTTTTCTGCATACACGTCTTTTGTCTCCCTAAGTAGGTTTATTCCTAGGCATTTTATTCTTTTTGTTGCAATGGTAAATGAGAGTGTTTCCTTAATTTCTCTTTCAGATTTTTCATCATTAGTGTATAGGAATGCAAGAGATTTCTGTGCATTAATTTTGTATCCTGCAACTTTACCAAATTCATTGATTAGCTCTAGTAGTTTTCTGGTGGCATCTTTAGGATTCTCTATGTATAGTATCATGTCATCTGCAGACAATGACGGCCTTACTTCTTCTTTTCTGATTTGGATTCCTTTTATTTCTTTTTCTTCTCTGATTGCTGTGGCTAAAACTTCCAAAGTATGTTGAAAATAGTGGTGAGAGTGGACAACCTTGTCTTGCTCCTGATCTTAGAGAAAATGGTTCCAGTTTTTCACCATTGAGGATGATGTTGGCTGTGGGTTTGTCATATATGGCCTTTATTATGTTGAGGAAAGTTCCCTCTATGCCTACTTTCTGGAGGGTTTTTATGATAAATTGGTGCTGAATTTTGTCGAAAGCTTTTTCTGCATCTATTGAGATCATCATATGGTTTTTCTCCTTCAATTTGTTAATATGGTGTATCACATTGATTGATTTGCATATATTGAAGAATCCTTGCATTCCTGGGATAATCCCCCCTTCATCATGGTGTATAATCCTTTTAATGTGCTGTTGGATTCTGTTTGCCAGTATTTTGTTGAGGATTTTTACATTTATATTCATTAGTGATATTGGGCTGTAGTTTTCTTTCTTTGTGACATCTTTATCTGGTTTTGGAATCAGTGTGATGGTGGCCTCGTAGAATGAGTTTGGGTGGGTTCCTCCCTCTGCTATAGTTTGGAAGAGTTTGAGAAGGATAGGTGTTGGCTCTTCTGTTAATGTTTGCTAGAATTCTCCTGTGAAGCCATCTGGTCCTGGACTTTTGTTTGTTGGAAGATTTTTAATCACAGTTTCAACTTAAGTGCTTGTGATTGGTCTGTTTATATTTTCTGTTCCTTCCTGGTTCAGTCTCGGAAGGTTGTGCTTTTCTAAGAATTTGTCCATTTCTTCCAGGTTGTCCATTTTATTGTCATATATTGCTTGTAGTGATCTCTCATGATCCTTTGTAGTTTTGCTGTTTCAGTTGTTACTTCTCCTTTTTCATTTCTAATTCTATTGATTTGAGTCTTCTCCCTTTTTTCTTCATGAGTCTGGCTAACAGTTTTATCAATTTTGTTTATCTTCTCAAAGAACCGGCTTTTGCTATCGTTTTTTTCATCTCTTTTTCATTTATTTCTGATCTAATTTTATGATTTCTTTCCTTCTGCTAACTTTGGGTTGTTTTTTGTTCTTCTTTCTCTAATTGCATTAGGTGTAAGGTTATGGTGTTTATTTGAGATGTTTCTTGTTTCTTGAGGTAGGATTGTATTGCTATATACTTCTCTCTTAGAACTGCTTTTGCTCCATCCCATAGGTTTTGGGTCATCATGTGTTCATTGTCATTTGTTTCTTGGTATTTTTTGATTTCCTCTTTGATTTCTTTAGTGATCTCTTGGTTATTTAATAGCGTATTGTTTAGCCTCCATGTGTTTGTATTTTTTACAGATTTTTTTCCTTTGATTCATTATCTAGTCTCATTCTAGTCTCATAGCATTGTGGTCGGAAAAGATACTTGATATGATATCAATATTATTAAATTTATCAAGGCTTGATTTGTGACCCAAGATATGATCTCTCCTAGAGAATGTTCCATGAGGACTTTAGAAGAAAGTGTATTCTGTTGTTCTGGGATGGAATGTCCTATAAATATCAATTAAGTCCATCTTGTTTATTGTTTAATGTGTCATTTAAAGCTTCTGTTTCCTTATTTATTTTCATTTTGGATGATCTGTCATTGGTGAAATTGTGCTGTTAAAGTTCCCTACTATTGTTGTGTTACTTTCGATTTCCCCTTTTATGGCTGTTAACATTTGCCTTATTTAATGAGGTGCTCCTATGTTGGGTGTATAAATATTTGCAGTTGTTATATCTTCTTCTTGGATTGCTCCCTTGGTCATTATGTAGTGTCCTTCTTTGTCTTGTGTAATAGCCTTTATTTTAAAGTCTATTTTCTGTGATATGAGAATTTCGACTCCAGCTTTCTTTTGATTTCCATTCGCATGGAATACCTTTTTCCATCCCCTCACTTTCAGTCTGTTTGTGTCCCTAGGTCTGAAGTGGATCTCTTGGAGAAAGCATATATATGGGTCTTGTTTTTGTATCCATTCAGCCAGTCTATGTCTTTTGCGTGGAGCGTTTAATCCATTAACATATAACGTAGGTATCGATATGTATGTTCCTATTACCATTTTCATAATTGTTTTGGGTTTTTTATTGTAGGTCTTTTCCTTCTCTTGTGTTTCCTGCCTAGATAAGTTCCTTCAGTATTTGTTGTAGAGCTGGTTTGGTGTGCTGAATTCTCTTAGCTTTTGCTGGTTTGTAAAGGTTTTACTTTCTCTGCCGAATCTGAATGACGTCCTTGCTGGGTAGAGTAATATTGGGTGTAGCTTTTTCCCTTTCATCACTTTAAATATGTCCTGCCACTCCCTTCTGGCTTGCAGAGTTTCTGCTGAAAGATCAGCTGTTAACCTTATGGGGATTCCCTTGTATGTTATTTGTTGCCTTTCCTTTGCTACTTTTAATATTTTTTCATTGTATTTAATTTTTGATAGTTTGATTAATATGTGTCTCAGCATGTTTCTCCTTGGATTTATCCTGTATGGGACCCCCTGTGCTTTCTGGACTTGATTAACTATTTCCTTTCCCATATTAGGGAAGTTTTCAACTATAGTCTCTTCAGATATTTTCTCAGTCCCTTTCTTCTCTCTTCTTTTTCTGGAACCCCTATAGTTTGAATGTTGATGTGTTTAATGTTGTTCCAGAGGTCTCTGAGACTGTCCTCAATTCTTTTCATTCTTTTTTCTTTATTCTTCTCTGTGGTAGTTATTTCCACTATTTTATCTTCTAGGTCACTTATCCGTTCTTCTGCCTCAGTTATTCTGCTATTGATTCCTTCTAGAGACTTTTTAATTTCATTTATTGTCTTCATCATTGTTTTTTTGCTCTTTAGTTGTTCTAGGTCTTTGTTAAACGTTTCTTGTATTTTCTCCATTCTATTTCTAAGATTTTGGATCATCTTTACTATAATTACTCTGAATTCTTTTTCAGGTAGACTGCCTGTTTCTTCTTCATTTGTTTGGTCTGGTGGGTCTTTACATTGCTTCTTCACCTGCTGTGTGTTTCTTTCTTCTCATTTTGCTTAACTTACTGTGTTTGGGGTCTCCTTTTTGCACGCTGCAGGTTCGTAGTTCCCGTTAGTTTTGGTGTCTGCCCCCAGTGGGTAAGTTTAGTTCAGTGGGTTATGTAGGCTTCCTGGTAGAGGGGACTGGTGCCTGTGTTCTGGTGGGTGAGGCTGGATCTTGTCTTTCTGGTGGGCAGGACCACCTCTGGTTTTGTGGTGTCTGTGACCTTATTATGATTTTAGGCAGCCTCTCTGCTGATGGGTGGAGTTGTGTTCCTTTCTTGCTAGTTGTTTGGCATAGGGTGTTCAACACTGTAGCTTGCTGGTCATTGAGCGGAGCTGGGTCTTAGTGTTGAGATGGAGACCTCTGGGAGAGCTTTTGTTGTCTGATATTATGTGGGGCTGGGAGGCCTCTGGTGGTCCAATGTCCTGAGGTCAGCTCTCCCACCTCAGAAGCTCAGGCCTGACACCAGCCAGAGCACCAAGACCCTGTCAGCCACATGGCTCAGCAGAAAAGGGTGAAAATGAAAGAATGAAAGAAAGGAAAAAATAAAATTAAAAAGTTACTAAAATAAATAATATTATTAATAATTAAAAAATTTAAAAAGTAATAAAAAATAGAAAGGAAGAAGAGAGCAAGCAAACCAAAAAACAAATCCACCAATCATAACAAGTGCTAAAAACTGTACCAAAAAAAAAAAAAAAAAATGGAGAGACCGAACCCTAGGACAAATGGTAAAAGCACAGCTATACAGACAAAATCACACAAAGAAGCATACACATACACACTCACAAAAAGAGAGAAAGGAAAATAATATATTTATCTATATATAAAAAAAGAAAGAGAGCAACCAAATCAATAAACAAATTGACAAGTGGTAATAAACTCTAAATATTAAAGTAAGATAAACATAAAACCAGAAACAAATTAGATGAAGAAAGCAAACCCCAAGTCTACAGTTGCTTCCAAAGTCCACCACCTAAATTTTGGGATGATTTGTTGTCTATTCAGGTATTCCACAGATGCAGGTACATCAAGTGGATTGTGGAGATTTAATCCGCTGCTCCCAAAGCTGCTGGGAGAGATTTCTCTTTCTCTTCTTTGTTCGCACAGCTCCCGGGGTTCAGCTTTGGATTTGGCCCCGCCTCTGTGTGTAGGTTGCCTGAGAGCATCTGTTCTTCGCTCAGACAGGACGGGGTTAAAGTAGCAGCTGACTGGGGGGCTCTGGCTCACTCAGGCCGGGGGGAGGTAGGGGTACGGAGTGCGGGGCAAGCCTGTCACGGCAGAGGCCATCGTGACGTTGCAGCAGCCTGAGGTGCACTGTGTGTTCTCCCGGGGAAGTTTTCCCTGGATCACGGGACCCTGGCACTGGCGGGTTGCACAGGCTCCCGGGAGGGGAGGTGTGGATAGTGACCTGTGCTTGAACACAGGCTTCTTGGTGGCTGCAGTAGCAGCCTTAGCATTTCATGCCTGTCTCTGGTGTCTGCCCTGGTAGCCATCACTTGTACCCATCTCTGAAGTTCGTTTAGGTGGTGCTCTGAATCCCCTCTCCTTGCGCACCCCGAAACAATGGTCTCTTGACTTTTAGGCAATTCCAGACTTTTTCCCGGACTCCCTCCCGGCCAGCTGTGGCGCACTAGCCCCCTTCAGGCTGTGTTCACACAGCCAACCTTAGTCCTCTCCCTGGCATCTGAACTCCCAAGCCCAAGCCTCAACTCCCAGACCCCACCCGCTCCAGTGGATGAGCAGACAAACCTCTCAGGCTGGTGAGTGCTGGTCCGCACCGATCCTCTGTGCCGGAATCTCTTCGCCCTGCCCTCCGCACACCTGTTGCTGCGCTCTCCTCCATGGCCCTGAAGCTTCCCCCCACCACTCCCTGTCTCCGCCAGTGAAGGGGCTTCCTAGTGTGTGGAAACTTTTCCTCCTTCACAGCTCCCTTCCAGAGGTGCAGATCCTGTCCCTATTCTTTTGTCTCTGGTTTTCCTTTTTTCTTTTGCCTTACCCAGGTATGTGGGGAGTTTCTTACCTTTTAGGAGGTCTGAGGTCTTCTGTCAGCATTCAGTAGTTGTTCTACATGTAGATGTTTTTTTTTTTTTAACATCTTTATTGGAGTATAATTGCTTTACAATGGTGTGTTAGTTTCTGCTTTATAACAAAGTGAATCAGTTATACATATACATATGTTCCCATATCTCTTCCCTGTAGATGTATTTTTGATGAATTTGTGGGCAGGAGGGTGATCTCCATGTCTTACTCCTCTACCATCTTGAAGGTACCACCCGCCCCCACCCCAGTTAGCTATTTACCAGTCCTCCTCCAAACTATCAAGGTCTTGAAAAATAAGGAAAGCCTGAGAAACTGTCACAGCCAAGAGAACCCAAGGAGACAGGATGATCCACTGTAATGTGGCCTCCTGGAAGGGGTCAGTTCTGGAGGCTGCAAGTCCCCAGTCAGTGGGCCATCAGGGCTGGTTTCTGCTAAAAGCTTTCTTCCTGGCGTTCAGATGGCCACCTTGCTGTGTTCTCTCACATAGTGGAGAGGGCCTTTTTATGTTTCTTTAAAGGGTGGGTCTACAGTAACCTTTACTGAGGTTCGATCCTTTTGGTATCTTTAATTCAACAGGTTTCTCCCCTCTGGCTGGTGGGACTTAATGATTCCCAGCCCTATGTGAGCTCTGGGAATTGTTTGGTTTAGCGCTCCCCGGAAGTTGTTTTTTGCCTAGCCTTGTGGAGTTTTACCTTAGGCATGCATGCATTCAAAGACTGGGGGAGACCCCTATGCACATTTGTAGAGCTCTTTCTATTCTTAGCTCCCTTTTATCTGGCACAGGATCCTGTAAATTCTAGCAGCCTTGGCCTCCTTGAAATCCCATCTATGTCTCTTCAACTAAGCAGGACTGCTGGAATCTCTTTGGATTTTTCCTCCTTGCGTTGTTGTCCAGAAATTGCCTCCAAGTAGTAGTTGAATAATTGTATGACTTATTTTGTTGTTTCTCTTCTTTCAAGCATCATAGTCCTGTACAACCTATTATTTCATGTCTGAAAACTATTGTTTTATATATTTTATCAGTTTTCTAGTTTATAGCAGAAATGTGTGTCTGAACCCTATTACGCTTTTAAGCTAGAAAGAGAAATTACTGAGCTCCTTTGCTTAACTGAAATTCTTAGTGGACGTTCGCTGCTCAGAGCCTTTTCAGTCTATTTTCTTATTTGAGTTACAAGAACAGTTGGCTTTTTCAACCATTAAAAGACCCAGATTTCTAGCTTCTCTCTAAGCCTTTCTTTTTCTGTTTGCAATATAATAAATTTGTGAACTCATTTCTTTCTTAAATACCTTGCTTTAAGCAGCAAGGAACAATCAAGACAAATTAACATCCAGGCCCTTTTCAATAGCTTCTCCTTTCAGTAGGCACTTAGTCTGCCTTACAACTTATCACATGCGGCAGGTTTACAAAATACACAGCTACTGTATAACATGAATCTTCATCTTTCCATGTTGCAATACTTGTTCCCTTGCTACCTAATCTTGCTAAGCCAGGTTTTCATTATGGCAGCTCTCATCTTCAGAGTACCATTGTTTGTACTGATATACAGTAATAAAGAGACTGAAACATGTAGTGGTGCAAACAGTAGAAATGTCTATGCTGAGTTGATTTTTAGGGTAGTGTGGGGTAGTGTGATGTTTCTTGTCTATGACATCATTCATAGATACCCAGATACTTATATTTGTCACCCATAGCGACTTAGGGACTTATTATGGTTAGATCCAGCAAGTGGAAGGTGAAAGAGCTGGCAGAAGAACACGTGGGAAGTTATACAGACCAAGCCTAGAAGTAGCACATATCACTTCACCCACTTCCACTGGTTAGAACTCAGTACAGGCAGATTATAAGGGAGATTGTAACTCAATTGTAAGGGAGATTTGAAAATATAGTTAAGCTGTGTGCCAAGGAAGAGAAAGAAAATGGATTTTGGTGGAGAAAAAGCAGGGAGATATAAGTATACAGGAGTCCCTCTAATACATGGGTATATGTTCCAAGACCCCCAGGAGATGCCTGAAACCGTGGAAAGTACTAAACCCTATATATTCTATGTTTTTTCCCTATACATATATATTCGAGGTGTGACAGGAAAACTAGCAGGAATTTCTTTTTCCATCACAGTTTCAATAGAAGATTGATTTTTACCATTGATCTTTGCAACCTCAGCTTATGATTTTTTTCTTTCCTTATTGAGTTGAGAACTTGTTTCTTTTCACTTAAAGGAAGAACTTTACAGCTTCTCTTTGGCATATCCAAATTGCCCTCATCACTACTCTTGTGCTTTGGGGTCATTATTAAGTGAAATAAAGGTTACTTGAACACAAGCATGAAGATACTGTGACAGTTGATCTGATAAGCAAGAGGGCTACTAGGTAATTAATGGGTAGATACGCTGGACAAAGGGATGATTAACATCCAGGGTGATGCGGCAAGATGGTGGGAGATTTCATCAAGTTACTCAGAATGGTGCTCAATTTAAAACTTATAAACTGTTTCGTTCTGGAATTTTTCATTTAAGATTTTTGGACAACAGTTGATCTCTGGTAAATGAAATCATAGAAAGTGAAACTGCAGATGGGGGTGGGAACTACTGTATGTGGATTCTTTTTCTTTTGTTCCTTCATGCCTTAGTCTGTTTTGGAGTACAGATTCTCAGTGAAAGAACCACTCTATACCTAAATTTTCTTACCTTTGGAGTAATTCTTTTTCCTTTCCCTCTCTTATATCCTGTCTCCCTTTGCCCTCTCTTTCTGCTCTCCCTTCCTTCCACAAATATTAAATCTTTCAAGTGCTGCGCTAGATTCTGGGTATAAATCGGTGAGTAAGATAGTCTCTGTTACCATAGCAACAGTAATTTTTATGTTTTCTATTATTTACTTAATATTTTACCTAGTATCACATGCAGTAATATTATCTGATGACTTTGAAAATGAGAACTGTGTTATTCAGAACTGTTGGAAAATAACAAGAAAATAATGTTAATGGAAAACTTATAGGAAAAAAAGATGAAACTATTCCTATTCATCACTGATTGCTTTCAGAAGTAAGAACCTACATTGATGCTCAAAGTTCAGAGTTGACATTAGGGTTCACTCTTGGTGGTGTACACTCTATGGGTTTGGACAAATATATAATGACATGTATCCATCATAGTAATATCATACAGAATAGTTTTCACTGCCCTAAGAACTTCTGTGCCCCACCTTTTCATTCCTGCCTCCACTAACTGCTGGCATCCACTAATCTTTTTATTGTCTCCATAGTTTTACCTTTTCCAGAATGTCATATTGTTGGAATTATACACCATAAAGCCTTTTCAGATTGTCTTCTTTCACTTAGTAATATGAATTTAAGGTTACTCCATGTTTTTTCATGGTTTGATTGCTCATTTCTTTTTAGCACTAAATAATATTCCATTGCCTGGATGTATCACAGTTCATTTATCCATTCACCTACTGATGGACATCTTGGTTGCTCTGAAGTTTGGCAATTATAAGTAAAGGTGCTATGAACATCTGTATGCAAGTTTTTGTATGGGCATGTTTTCAGCTCCTTTGGGTAAATACGAAAGAGTACAATTACTGAATCATATGGTAAGATTATGTTTAGTTTTGTAAGAAACTCCCAAACCATATTCCAAAGTGGCTGTACCATTTTACATTCCCACCAGCAGTGAATGAGAGTTGCTAACATTCTCCCCATTCTTGTCTGCATTTGGTATTGTCAGTGTTTTGGATTTTGGCCATTCTAATAGGTGTATAGTGATATCTTACTGTTGTTTTAATTTGCAACTGCTTAATGGTGTATGATGTGGAACATCTTTTCATATACATACTTGCCACCTGTATATCTTCTTTGATGAGATATCTGTTCAGATCTTTCACCCATTTTTAAATCAAGTTGTTTCTTTCTCCCACTCTCTGAAGCACAGGGAGATTTTTCTCAGATAGTCACTGTGAGAACCTGGTTGAGCTCCTAGAAGCAAAACTCACAAAAGTATGGGTACCCTCTATGACTGGGTCCCCCTGGAGTTTTTAACTCTTAGACTGCCCACACTGAGCTTCCAGCAATTCATCAATTACAGTTTAGGTTTTTCTGCCTAGGCCCTGGTTCCCACAGAGTTTTCTGCTTTTGTGTTTCTGCTCCAGTAAGTTGTGATTCTCTGTATTCACCTGTCTCTCCAAATTTGGGGGACAGTGGTTTGCTCTGTGGCTTCAGTTCTCTGATGAATCTCAGAAGTGTTGTTAATTTTTCAGTTGTTCACTTGTTAGGTAGGACACAGTGGCAACTTCCAAGCCCCTTACGTGGTGGACCAGAAACCAGAAGTCCTATTATGTAATTTTAAAACATAGGTTTGTTATTTCCTCATTTTATTGTTGAGTTAGAGTAAACATGTAACTTATTCTTCTGTTTGAAGTCATTTGAGAGTTAAAGGGGATGCTATTAATAATTATCCCAGACATCAAATGTAAACTGTGATGATTACCTTTTTGATGTGGTTATACCTGATGAGGAAACTAATGTCTCGGAGCTAACAAGGGAAACGGTTGGGACTTGAATCTAAACAGTCCAATCCTTGACTCAATGCTCTTAGATCTATGCTATATATAAGAATCAGATTTTTGAAGTGCCTTGTATGTTTTTTCTAGGTCTTTGTCAGGACTTGTCAGTACTCATCATTGTGGCTATTCTTTACTGAAGAGAAACATAATTGAAACAAAGTATCACACATTATTTATTAGCTCTTAATGTATTATTTAAAATTTTCCTTTTAGTTGGAGGGCAAGAATTTTATTACATTACTTTTTACTTTACATACTACTCTACATAACCTCTTCTGAATCTGGAAGTTGTTCTCCTTCCCAGAATTCTGGACTTGAAAGAGACATCTAGTTAAACCTTTAGTTCTGTAGATAAAAAGGCCCAGATGATGTAAATAACTTGCCAAATAACACAGCTAATCACTTGTAGAATCTAGCTAAGAATTGAGAGGCAGAAAAAGATAGTGATTAAAAATGGAATTAGGTTGCCTGCCTTCTACACCCTACAGCCTGCAAGCCTTTGGGCAAGTGTATTTTTCCTTTCCAAGTCTCACTTTGAGGAAAGTGTAATTGAGAAATAATAGTACCTATCTCAGAGTTGTTTCAGGTCTATGTCTGGCACATAATCAGGACTGAACAAATGGTCTCTATTATTATTTTTATCTGAATCTATATATTTCCAGTGAAGTGCTTTTAAAAACATGGTGCCTTTGAATCTCTTCAGGCAATGTCTTTCTGAGATCTAACAGTGTAGGTCTTGAGCCTGCCAGCAGGCATTCATTGATTATTTCAGTTGCCTACTTGTATAACTAAGAGTGAAAAAGAAAATAATTTCATTGGCCATTTCTGGGACACCACTAAGCATAGACTTTTCTGCCTTTTCAGAAATAGGGAGTAGTGAAGAAAATACTTTTAAAATTTAACTCTTATTTTTATTAATGTTATAAATGTACATCACTTCAGAAAAACCAGTCTCTAAGGCTTTTAATAAAAACTTTTAGTCCCTTGCCCACTCCTCCTGACTCTGGATTACTGATTTCCAGAGAATACCACTTTCAACCCTTCTAACTTTCTTTTGTTATTTACCTCCATATTTAAGGATTTGGCTGCCTCCCATACCCACATATACTTACACACACATATATACACTTACCTCCCCAATTCTACTAATATAACTATATCATATTTTGCTAAATGAATATTTATGATTCTAAAAATATTATTCACAGCTGAACCATGTGTTAAATTATGATTAAATTTCCTTTCTTGAGTGATACTGCTGTCTTTGAGGTTGATAGTTGTCTCTTTTTTTGTTTGTTTGCATAGTCTACGTATCTGTCACCAGTGCATTCCCAACCTCTCCTACAGAAGTCTAAATCTCTTAATACCTTCAAAAGCATTAGGCTTTAAGTATCCTATCACTTTCATTTTCTTTTCTTGGTGGGGGAAGATATCTCTTCAGTAATCTTTGTCCTCTTATTCTAATAGATACTGACTGCTCTCCTGGCCTTAAACCGGGATCTACATCATCCTAAAAATTTCCTTCTTTTTCTGGTTAGATTGGATTCCCTGCTTCCTGGATTTCCTGTCTACTTCTTTGTTAGTTTGTTCCCATGTTTGGTGGAACACATCTTTTAGTAATTGTCCCTCCCCTCACACACAAAAAAAGGAGAAAGGGAGGTAAAATATTTTGAGATTTTGCATGTCTGAAAATATCTTTTTCTACTGTCACATTTATTGGTAATTTAGAATTCTAGTCTAGAAATTATCTTTCTCTCAGAATTTTGAAAACATTGCTCTGCGGGTTTTTAGTTTCCAGTTTGCTGCTGGGAAGACTGATGCTGTAATGTTCCCAAGATTATGAAATCTTATATGCCATATTGTGTGTGTGTAGGTATGTGTATGTTTTTCATATTGTGTTGGGCACGTGATGAGTTAATTCAATCCCTAAATTCATCTTTCACTTATAGGACATCTCATTGAATAGTATGTCCCCACATCTCCAACTGTTTCTGTTTGTCATTCTTTCTCTTATTGGAATGCCAATCATTCAGATGTTGTATCTCTGAATCATTTCTCTAGTTTTAAAAAAGTTTTTCCTTTCCTATTATTTACTTCTTTTTCTTTTGTTTTCTGGGGGGGTTCCTAACTTTGTATTCCAACATTATTATTTCTGCTCTCATATTTTTAATTATTATTATTATTTTTTTTTGCGTTACGCGGGCCTCTCACTGTTGTGGCCTCTCCCGTTGCGGAGCACAGGCTCCGGATGCGCAGGCTCAGCAGCCATGGCTCACGGGCCCAGCCGCTCCGCGGCACGTGGGATCTTCCCGGACCGGGGCACGAACCCGTGTCCCCTGCATCGGCAGGCGGACTCTCAACCACTGCACCACCAGGGAAGCCCTCATATCTTTAATTATTGAAAATTATTTTTGTTTGTTCAAAAATTTCCTTTTTATGGCATTCTATTTTTGTCCCATGAATGCTATGACCTCTCCTTTCTGTCTAAGGATATTAATACAAATAATAGTTTTCTTCTGTATTTTGCATTATCTTTGTTTTCTTTAAGTTCAGCTTTATAATGTTTATTTGTTTTGGTCTCATATTAGTGAATCTCCTTGGCTGTCCATTGATATTTAAGAGTGAAATATTATCAGGTGGTTGGAGTTCTGTGTGGGTGTTCTTGAATTATGGAATGATAGACTTCACAGCAGAATGATTTATTGGACTATTTTAATTATTGTTCCTTCGAATATCAATATATATGTTTTTCTCTTGGAATGGTTAGTATCCCCAGACCATTGTTCCAATCTCTTGCTTGGGGGGTTAAAGTCTGCCAGCCATCTCTTTCCTGAAGTCAAATTAGGGAACTGGCCTGGGGAGGGGGGTCCCTGCCATTCTCTATGTAGAATTTTACTTAATCATCCTCTTTTAATACCAGATCCATCCAAACCGGGCCAGGTACCCATGAGTTCAGAGTTTTTTCTAGTTCAGTCTTTCCAGAGAGTAAACCTTCACTGTCCTGTCAGGATGGACCAGGGCAGCTCCTAGCTATGTTACCCATGGAAATCTGACTGCTTCCATCCAGTATTTCTATTTTCAGCTTCAGCTGCCACCACCACTCTCCATAGTTTTCAGGGCTTTCTGTCCCCCAGGTCTTGAATCTTACTGAGATGCTGTGATATAAATTATTTAGTTTCTGGACGTCTCCTTTTGTTGGCTTTCTTGGATGCAGTTTTCCTCTTTCTCTGATATTTTAAGTTGGTTAGCAGTCATCCAGCTAGATTTACAGTTTAAAAAATTTTCTGCATTCCTTTCCCATTTTCTTTGACTTTCTTGGTTTAAGCCTTTTAAATTAAAAAAAAATTTTTTTTTACCACGATAAGCAGTATATTGGTTAAAAGCATGGACTCTGGAACCAGACTGCCCAGATCCACTTCTTATATGACCTTGGGAAAGTTATTTAATCTCCCTCTGCCTTAGTTTCCCCATCTTAAAAAAATTAGTGGTTGGAGTACTTTTTAAGATTAAATAACTTCCAATGCTTTATTTTACAGATAAGGGAAACTGAGACCCAGAGAATTAAATGACTTGCCTTGAGACTAGAATCCAAGGCTCAGAATTCCTATTTCAGGCTTCTATTAAGTCATATTTCCTTTTCTGTGAGTTTATTTTTGGGGATGATGGTATCCTATACGTAGTTTTCTTCTTTTTATGTTTTTGACCTCAGGTACTCAGAACTGGATCAATAATAAGCTTTGGTTTATGACACACCCATATCATTGGTCCATGTGTAGCCTATTTTTTTTGTTTTTAGTAATGTGATACATAAAAAATTAAAACATCCATATTGTGTGCAGTCCCTGGGAGGAAAATTTAAATGTATCATTTCCATGTATGCGTAGTACAAAAATAAACTCATACATTTGAAAGTATTTTGGTGAAGCAGCTATTTGTTTTTTTCTCTCCTGAATCAAGGGTTATCTTATGGATGGGTGGTTTGCAACTCTCTGCCTCAACCCATTGACCTTCACCAGACTGGGGTAGTGGATTAGAAAACAAACTAAGATGGAGAGGAACAGGGAAAGAACCAGGATATGAGTGCTTTGTAATTAGCATTGAGACATATATGTCTCTGAAACTTGTTAGTATTCTGCAAATTGTGTAATGTGGGGTTTGTTTGTGATGCAGGTCTAAGAACCATTGGAGTCATCACCAAACTGGATCTTATGGATGAGGGAACGGATGCCAGGGATATCCTAGAGAATAAGCTGCTGCCGCTTCGCAGGGGTAATGTACTGTGTCCTGTACAGGACTTCCTTTGATGATGTGGCAGAGAAACAACTGGGAAAACAATGGGAAGCTGGATTTTAACGCCTCCACAGTTGTGAGGAATGGATTGATGATTAGTTAAACATTTTATGGAATGGCATGGTGTTCCCAAATGATGTATTAAAAATTATCCAAAGGGAGAACTATTCCTTCAAATAATAAGAAAACAGGAAAAGGAAGGTGTTTGAAGGGAGGGTATAAATATTCATCATAGATTGCATACATGTATACTGTTTAAGTCTGAATTATTTACTTGCCTGCTATATGACAAAACTGCTTAGAGATTTACTCTATTTACATGCACAGATCTTTTAAGGACAAAAGACAGTACTTAGTTAATGCTAAAAAAATCAACGTTAGCCAAGTCATCCAGCCGTTGTTAAATACTGATATCTCAAACTGAGTTTTGTAAAGGGATCTATTCTTCAGGCCCTGAAATAATTTTTTTTTCTTATTCAGCCTCTTCAAGAGCTTTAAAATTTCCCCAGAATAAATCAAAGGTGTCCCAACTCCATAGGTGTGTGTTTTGTTTTAGGTTACATTGGGGTGGTAAACAGGAGCCAGAAGGACATAGATGGGAAGAAGGATATAAAGGCTGCCACGTTGGCAGAAAGGAAATTTTTTCTCTCACACCCGGCTTACAGACATATTGCTGATCGGATGGGGACCCCACACCTTCAGAAGGTCCTTAATCAGGTAAAGATGTTTTCTCCAAGCAAAAAGAACAATGATAAAATATGTAAATGACTATTGGAATCCATATTTCTTATTTTTATACTCTTTTTCTAAACTAAGACATTTAGCATAATGATAGAAATTAAAAAGATGAATATGAATACTGGGATCCAGACTGTTACTATTCTAAGTGACCAGACTCCACCTTAATATTATTGAAAAAACAGCACGCAAAGCAGAAATACATATTTATTTGGAACAGTGAGCAGGGGAATACATTTTAGCACGTTTGCTCATAATATATAGTTATCTTAAGGAGTGAAACTTGTATATCTCTGAAAAGTCAGTCTCTTGGCATCTGTTTTTGAAATATCAGTCTGTGATGGTTAGGTTAAATTTTCTGTATGGTTTTGTTAGGATTGATTTGTTCCTTAATTTACAATCTTGAAAATACATAAGCAATTATTGATCTACATTCCTCTAAGAAGCTTTTCCAGATAATCCCTTTCCCTGTGACAGATAGAATTAGGCCCTCTGCCTCCCCTTGTCCCACGCACATACACATTTCTTGCATAAAAATTCAGCAGGCTTGGCCACATATTTTCCTGCCTTTAGTGGAGTTAAGTGTCATTGTCATTGAGTGTAGAGCTCCTACACCAAGTTTTGATCACATTGACTCAAACAGTGAGCAGCTTTTCTCACAAAAAGCACTGTGTAGGGGAGCTTCAATATGGCGGAAGAGTAAGACGCGGAGATCACCTGCCTCCCCACAAACACATCAGAAATACATCTACATGTGGAAGAACTCCTACAGAACACCTACTGAACGCTGGCAGCAGACCTCAGACCTCCCAAAAGGCAAGAAACTCCCCACGTACCTGGGTAGGGCAAAAGAAAAAAGAATAAACAGAGACAAAAGAGCAGGTACGGGAACTGCACCAGTGGGAGGGAGCTGTGAAGGAGGAAAGGTTTCCACACAATAGGAAGCCCCTTCACTGGTGGAGATGGCGTGTGGCGGGGGGGGGGGAGCTTCAGAGCCGCGGAGGAGAGCGCAGCCACAGGGGTGCGGAGGACAAAGCGGAGAGATTCCCGCACAGAGGATCGGTACCGACCAGCACTCACCAGTCCGAGAGGCTTGTCTGCTCACCCGCCGGGGTGGGCGGGGCTGGGAGCTGAGTCTCGGGCTTCTCTCGGATCCCAGGGAGAGGACTGGGGTTGGCGGCGTGAACACAGCCTGAAGGGACTAGTGCGCCAAGGCTAGACAGGAGGGAGTCCGGGTAAAAGTCTGGAGCTGCCGAAGAGGCAAGCGACTTTTTCTTGCCTCTCTGTTTCCTGATGCGCGATGAGAGGGGATTAAGAGCGCCGCTTAAAGGAACTCCAGAGACGGGCGCGAGCCGCAGCTATCAGTGAGGACCCCAGAGACGGGCATGAGACCCTAAGGCTGTTGCTGCTGCCAAGAAGAAGCCTGTGTGCAAGCACAGGTCACTATCCACACCTCCCCTCCCGGGAGCCTGTGCAACCCGCCACTGCCAGGGTTTGGTGATCCAGGGACAATTTCCCCTGGAGAGCGCACGGCGCGCCTCAGGCTGGTGCAACATCATGTTGGCCTTTGCCACTGCAGGCTCGCCCCGTATCCGTACTCCTCCCTCCCCCTGGCCTGAGTGAGCCAGAGCCCCCGAATCAGCTACTCCTTTTACCTGGTCCTGTCTGAGCGAAGAACAGACGCCCTCAGGTGACCTCACGCAGAGGCAGGCCCAAATCCATCGCTGAACCCCAAGAGCTGTGCGAAGAAGAAGAGAAAGGGAAATTTCTCCCAGCAGCCTCAGGAGCACCGGATTAAATCTCCACTATCAACTTGATGTACCCTGCATCTGTGGAATACCTGAACAGACAACAAATCATCCCAAATTGAGGAGGTGGAGTTTGGGAGCAACGATATTTATATTGTTTTCCCTTTTCCTCTTTTTGTGAGTGTGTATTTGTATGCTTCTGTGTGTGAATTTTATCTGTATAGCTTTGCTTTTAGCATTTATCCTAGGGTTCTGTCTGTCCGTTTGTTTGTTTGTTTAGTATAGTTTTTAGCACTTGTTATAATTGGTGGATTTGTTTTTTGGTTTGGTTGCTCTCTTCTTTCTTTCTTTCTCTTTTTTTTATTACTTAAAAAATTTTTTTTAATAATTATTTTTTATTTTTAATAGCTTTATATTATTTTACTTTATCTTCTTCTTTCTTTCTTTCTTTTTTTCCCTCCCTTTTATTCTGAGCCGTGTGGATGACAGGCTCTTGGTGCTCCAGCCAGGTGTCAGGGCTGTGCCTCTGAGGTGGGAGCACCAAGTTCAGGACACTGGTCCACAAGAGACCTCCCAGCTCCACGTAATATCAAACGGGGAAAATCTCCCAGAGATCTCCATCTCAACTCCACTCAATGACCAGCAAGCTACAGTGCTGGACACCCTATGATGAACAACTAGCAACACAGGAACACAACCCCATCCATTAGTAGAGAGGCTGCCTAAAATCATAATAAGGCCACAGACACGCCAAGACGCACCACCAGACGTGGACCTGCCCACCAGAAAGACAGGATCCAGGCTCATCCACCAGAACACAGGCACTAGTCCCCTCCACCAGGAAGCCTGCACAACACACTGAACCACCCTTAGGCACTGGGGACAGACACCAAAAACAATGGGAACTACGAACCGGCAGCCTGCAAAAACGAGAACCCAAACACAGTAAGTTAAGCAAAATGAGAAGACAGAGAAACACACAGCAGATGAAGGAGCAAGATAAAAACCCACCAGACCTAACAAATGAAGAGGAAATAGGCAGTCTACCTGAAAAAGAATTCAGAATAATGACAGTAAAGATGATCCAAAATCTTGGAAATAGAATGGAGAAAATACAAGAAATGTTTAACAAGGACCTAGAAGAAAAGAGCAAACAAACCCTGATGAACAACACAATAAATGAAATTAAAAATTCTCTAGAAGGGAACAATAGCAGAATAACTGAGCAGAAGAACGGGTAAGTGACCTGGAAGATAAAATAGTGGAAACAACTACTGCAGAAAGAATAAAGAAAAAAGAATGAAAAGAAATGAGGACAGTCTCAGAGACTTCTGGGACAACATTAAACGCACCAACATTTGAATTACAGGGGTCCCAGAAAAAGAAGAGAAAAAGAAAGGGACTGAGAAAATATTTGAAGAGATTATAGTTGAAAACTTCCCTAATATGGGAAAGGAAATAGTTAATCGAGTCCAGGAAGCACAGAGAGTCCCATACAGGATAAATCCAAGGAGAAACATGCTGAGACACATATTAATCAAACTATCAGAAATTAAATACAAAGAAAAAATATTAAAAGCAGCAAGGGAAAAACAACAAATAACACACAAGGGAATCCCCATAAGGTTAACAGCTGATCTTTCAGCAGAAACTCTGCAAGCCAGAAGGGAGTGGCAGGACATATTTAAAGTGATGAAGGAGAAAAACCTACAATGAAGATTACCCAGCAAGGATATCATTCAGATTTGACAGAGAAATTAAAACCTATACAGACAAGCAAAGCTAAGAGAATTCAGTACCACCAAAACAGCTTTATAACAAATGCTAAAGGAACTTCTCTAGGCAAGAAACACAAGAGAAGGAAAAAACCTACAATAACAAACCCAAAACAATTAAGAATATGGTAATAGGAACATACATATCGATAATTACCTTAAATGTAAATGGATTAAATGCTCCAACCAAAAGGCATAGACTGGCTAAATGGATACAAAAACAAGACCCATATATATGCTGTCTACAAGAGACCCACCTCAGACCTAGGGACACATACAGATTGAAAGTGAGGGGATGAAAAAAGATATTCCATGCAAATGGAAATCAAATAAAGCTGGAGTAGCAATTCTGATATCAGAAAAAATAGACTTTAAAATAAAGGCTATTACATGAGACAAAGAAGGACACTACATAATGATCAAGGGATCAGTCCAAAAAGAAGATATAACAATTGTAAATATTTATGCACCTAACATAGGAGCACCTCAATACATAAGGCAAATGCTAACAGCCATAAAAGGGGAAATCGACAGTAACACAAAATAATACTAAGGGACTTTAACGCCCCACTTTCACCAATGGACAGATCATCCAAAATGAAAATAAATAAGAAAGCACAAGCTTTAAATGATACATTAAACAAGATAGACTTAATTGATATTTATAGGACATTCCATCCAAAAACAACAGAATACACATTCTTCTCAAGTGCTCATGGAACATTCTCCAGGAGAGATCATATTCTTGGGTCACAAATCAAGCCTTGGTAAGTTTAAGAAAATTGAAATCGTATCAAGTATATTCTTGAGAAAGAACAACGGAGCTGGAGGAATCAGGCTCCCTGACTTCAGACTATACTACACAGCTACAGTAATCAAGACAATATGGTACTGGCACAAAAACAGAAATATAGATCAATGGAACAGGATAGAAAGCCCAGAGATAAACCCACACACACATGGTCACCTTATCTTTGATAAAGGAGGCAAGAATATACAGTGCAGAAAAGACAGCCTCTTCAATAAGTGGTGCTGGGAAAACTGGACAGCTACATGTAAAAGAATGAAATTAGAGCACTCCCTAACACCATACACAAAAATAAACTCAAAATGGATTAAATACCTAAATGTAAGGGCAGACACTATCAAACTCTTAGAGGAAAACACAGGCAGAACACTCTATGACATAAATCACAGCAAGATCATTTTAGACCCACCTCCTAGAGTAATGGAAGTAAAAACAAAAATAAACAAATGCGACCTAATGAAATTTAAAAGCTTTTCCACAGCAAAGGAAACCATAAACAAAACGAAAACAGAGCCCTCAGAATGGGAGAAAATATTTGCAAATGAAGCAACTGACAAAGGATTAATTTCTAAAATATACAAGCAGCTCATGCAGGTCAATATCAAAAAAACAAACAACCCAATCCAAAAATGGGCTGAAGACCTAAATAGACATTTCTCCAAAGAAGATATACAGATTGGCAACAAACAATGAAAGAATGCTCAACATCATTAATCATTAGAGAAATGCAAATCAAAGGTACAATGAGATATCATCTCACACAAGTCAGAATGGCCGCCATCAAAAAATCTACAAATAATAAATGCTGGAGAGGGTGTGGAGAAAAGGGAACACTCTTGCACTGCTGGTGGGAATGTAAATTGGTACAGCCACTATGGAGAACAGTATGGAGTTTCCTTAAAAAACTAAAAGTAGAACTACCATACGACCCAGCAATCCCACTACTGGGCATATACCCTGAGGAAACCATATTTCAGAAAGAGTCATGTACTACAATGTTCATTGCAGCTCTATTTACAATGGCCAGGACATGGAAGCAACCTAAGTGTCCACTGACAGATGAACAGATAAAGAAGATGTGGCACATATATACGATGGAATATTACTCAGCCATAAAATAAAACGAAAGTGAGTTATTTGTAGTGAGGTGGATGGACCTAGAGTCTGTCCTACAGACTGAAGTAAGTCAGAAAGAGAAAAACAAATACCGTATGCTAACACATACATATGGAATCTAAAAAAAAAAAAATTCATGTTCATGAAGTACCTAGGGGCAAGATGGGAATAAAGACACAGACGTACTAGAGAATGGACTTGAGGATACGGGGAGGGAGAACGGTAAGCTGGGACAAAGTGAGAGAGTGGAATGGACATATATACACTACCAAACGTAAAATAGATAGCTAGTGGGAAGAAGCCGCATAGCACAGGGAGATCAGCTCGGTGCTTTGTGACCATTTAGAGGAGTGGGATAGGGAGGGTGGGAGGGATGGAGACATAAGGGGGAAGAGATATGGGGACATATGTATATGTATAACTGATTCACTTTGTTATAAAGCAGAAACTAACACACCATTGTAAAGCAATTATACTCCAATTAAGTTTAAGAAAATAAAAGCACTTTGTAACTTTTATCTATGAACTTAAATCAGTCAAGTAATTATCGAAAGTTCTGATGTTCCCTCCTAGAAGGTATCAATAGAGGCTAACACAGTAATAGGCTGCTTGTTACATTATATCTGAACCATTTAGGCAAAACAATTGAAGAAGTTTTAGGAAATAAAAAACAGTGGTGTACTTCTATTTTAAGCGACATAGTACTTCTATTTTAACGTGAAATTTGTACTTTTAAATTAAGGGTAGATGAGTATTTGGAAGCCATGAAGCAGTGATAGTTGTGTCATTTAAAAATTATGAACATGGTTTAGAGAAGGAACACTGGTTTGTCATGCATGAACCATGATAGTCTATCAATATATTTAGCTCTGGTAAAATTCCTTTTTGATTACTGGTTTCATGCCTGTATTGGTCTAAGAAAAAATATCTTAGAGAAATATCACTAAGATGATTAGAAAGGTAAAGTTAGAAATAAATTAAGTTGTGAATGCTGGATGGATATGATTGATCATTTGGTTACTACAGGTGACCCCTAAATTATGGCATAACTGATTCTGGTTGACTGAAAATTGAATAAATGTTATACTGAAGATCTTTCATTTCCTACATAATCCGTTTCTGTATTGCTTCAAGGACCTTCATACTGTGTTTGAAATTAAGATAATTTTATTGCTGATTTAATGTGCACCAACACCTCTGACCGTGAGACAGTTACTGTGGCAAAAACTGCAAGAGAACTGGACATTTTTGAGGAATTGAAAGGAATATTATTGTTGCTGGAGGGCAGAAAATGAGGGAATGAGTTGTAAGAGATGAATTTGGAGATGCAGACAGTGGCTGGGTCCTACAGTGTTTGTAGGCCAAGTTAAGGATTTTGGCTCTTATCCTAAGAGCAGTGGGAAGTCAGTTGTTTAAGGAATCTGAAAAGGGGAATAACACAATCATATCTGTGGGTTAAAAAGGATTATGGTGGTTGCAGATAGGAAGTCCAAGAGTAGAGATGAGAGGACCACTTAGGAGTCAAAGTGAGAAATGATGGTAGCTTGGTCTCAGTTAGGGCCAGTGGAGATAGGAAAAGAAAGCAGATTTGAGAAATGTTTTGGAAAATTGAGAACTTGGTAGTAGATTAGCTCTGGTGGGTGATGGAGAGGTAAAGTCAAGGATAACTCCCAAGTTCCCAGGTTGTTATGAAGTCATCAAAATGGAGAACATTGAAGGGAATATTAGGTACTTTATTTCAGACATGCTGAGGTTGATGCTTCCAAGAGGATAAGTCAGGCAGGTGGTCTAATACATATACCCTGACCAAAGATAAGAAGTCTGGTCTTTAGATAACATGTCCATAGCCACAGGTGTTTGAATATTTATTGAAACCATGGATGAAATGATTGCCTTAGTAGAGAACAGACAGTGACCAAAGAAGAGGTGTAGGACCCACATTTGAGGAATATCAATATTTACAGGTCTGGCAGAGGAGAACAACTTGGCAAAGGAGATGGAGAAGGTGTTCAGAAAGGTTAGGAGAAAAATGACAGGAGCTGGGGTCACGAAAGCTAAGGAAAGAAGTGTTTTAGAAAGCTAGGAGTGGTCCACAGTATTGCTTTGCTATTGAGATATATGAGAAACAAATGGTAGAAACCAAGTATTTTGATTATTTACCACTCACATGGCAGTCAGGGGGCTACTACTTTCTCGTGGTTACTCTTAGATTTGGGGGTTTGTGTCTTGTGGAATTGCTACTGGGAATGCAGTCTTCTCTATTCTTCTGTTTTCTGCTTCAGAGCCATAATGGCAGCACATGCCAGGGGAATAACATGATAAGTCATAACTGTGGACAAGGGTATAATATAGTATGAACTATTGACAATTAAATAACTATAGATTTATTGAATAGATATATCCAGGTAACCTCAGATGAACATAAAAATGATTTGAAATGGTTCTTCAGTCAGTCTGGGTCTATTTATTCCCCTTACTTTAAATTTATTATTCTTTTTCCTACATTTCTATGAAGTTGATATTCTTTCTCTTGATTCTGAGTTTATTCCTTAAGCAGTTCAAGAAGGTGCTCTTTCTTTTTTCCTTTTAATTCAGACTTTCCTTAATTACACTGTAATAGAAAGAACATCAGGCAGGGAGCTAACCAGTCTGGGTTTATATCCCACCTTTGTTCTGAATGAATTGTGTCCCTCTTAGAAAATCTCTTGGAGAATTTTTTATCAGACTGAGCTTGAGGTGCCAGCAGATGACTTCAGTGGAAATGCCAAGAAGGTGGTTAGGTAGAGATATCAACAAGAAAGCTTGTGTGCAAGGTGAGAGGAAACACCTGCCTGAGCTATGGAATGGAGAGGAACTTAACAGCTGATAGGTACCTCTGAGCTCCACCAGTGGTAAGCCATTTGGTCCTGAGAACTCAGGCAGCACCTGTAACTCTCCATTTCCTTCATTTGTACCACATTCTAACTTAAGGTTCCTTTTGACAAGGTAGCTGATTTGACAAATCAATCCATGTTAAGGTGTTATTAGGCAGCTTCATTAGTAACATTAGCTGCCTTTTAACAGGGTATCCCAGACGTAAAAAGATTGTCCGAGCAAGTGACTTTAGCTGAAGGAATTTTGAGCTTCGCCGTAGGGCAGTGGATGAGAGAGTTGGAGTTATCTGTCTACACAGTCAGTCTCACATGTATGTATGGCTTTTTAAGGTTTTGAATGACCTGGAAAACAGTGAAGGGCGATTTTTGTCTTATGAGTTGATCTTCAATCTGTTGTATGATTTTGTTTTGTTTTATTTAGCAACTTACCAACCACATTCGAGACACCCTACCTAACTTCAGGAACAAACTGCAGGGACAGTTGCTGTCCATAGAACACGAAGTAGAAGCCTATAAAAACTTCAGGCCAGAAGACCCCACCAGGAAGACCAAAGCATTGCTGCAGTGAGTTACCTTTCCCTTCTCTTGTTCACCATTTTAAACTAACTCTTCAGTTTTCTTTTTCCTTAGTCTATTTGTCATGCCGTTTTCTAGGTTTTTTCATAAAAGTAAAGTATATGAGTGAGGCTTTGTATATGTCATACAGTGAGCCTTGAATCTTTGTTTTCTAAAAGAATAATTGTTGATATTAATTCTACTATTATAAATTTAACCAATGCCCAATCCTATGCCCAGTTTTATATTGTGCTTTTATAATTGGATTCAGTCAATGAGCAAAACCAACAGTGATAACTCAGCAGGGTTTTTTTGCCCTTAGTCTTTAAAAGTGGGCTAAGTTCCTATAGAAAAGCAACTGTTTCTATTATTGTCACTTGTAGTTATTATATTTTTATTTCAGTCATTTCATATCATCTATCTCTGTGTATTTTTCAATGCAATGAGAACCAAGGATTTCATTAAAAAAAAAAGTACACACAGTAAGGACACATTTAAATTATTTTTCTTTTTGGTAATGATTTTAATGTAGCCCTTTAGAAACACAAATGTGAAAACTGCCAAGTATCTTTTTACTCCTTCATGATCTTCCCATCTTATCCTTGGGTTATTAGATTTATCCCTGAGGGTTCTTGGGTTAGGATAGCAGAGTTGTTGGAGAATTGCCAGCCCCTTATGTCTTTTATCCTCATTCCTTCTTTCATCCCCTTTCAGCCTCATCTATTCTTTTATCCCTGTGCCTCAAATTGCCTCTCTCTCCACCAAAAGACCCCCACTGACCAGCTTACATTCCAGGACATCTGAAGTCCATCTCTAAAGATGATGCTTGCCACTTCTTATGGCCCCTTTCTCCCTCTGCAATCCTGTAATCAAAATACCCTTAATCTGGCATTTAAAATACACAACATAATTCCTTTTGTTTGTGGGGAAGTTTCTAAATATTCAAATTAAGTAACATATTAAATGCATTATCTTATATTCCTCCATTAAAAAAAATAATAAGATCATACGGAGGAAAGAATTTTATTCTTGGATTTATCTCTTTCCTAGTTTATCTTTTCTTTTTATTCTTGGCTTTGATTAAGCTCCTATAAAAAACTCTCTAAGTTACAGAGAAAGGAAAGCTATTTCTGTTTAGGCACTAGGTCATCATCCTAACACCCAACTGAAACTATTCTCTTTGCAAAGACTGGGTCTTGCCTCTGTAATTCTGTTGGACTCAGATTACACTTTTCCACAGCTGGTTTCTTCCCTTGTTAGGGAGCTGATTCAGCTCCTTCTTTCCTTTTTTCCTTCTTTCCTTCCTTCCTGCCTTTCTCCCTCACCCCCTTTCTTCATTACTTCCTTCTTGCCTTGCTCTCATCTCTGTGTATCCTATTTGATGGCTGGCTCTGTGCTAACTACTGGGAATTCAATAATGAATAAGATTTTAACCCTCAAAAAGTGGCCACAGTAGAGCAGTGGAAACAGACATATAAACAACTGTGTTAAAATTTGTTAAATGCTACATTTCTGGTAAGAATAAAATGTTAAGGGAACCCAGGTAAAGAGCACTTACATGCGAGGAAGGGTGTGAATTCACAGAGAAAAAGATACTTGAATGAGACCCCGAAGTATGGGAGGAGTTTGTCAGGTGGAAGAAGGAGGTCAAGAGAATAGTGTGAACTTCGGTACAGCTTGTTCTAGTGGGCCAGGTGGCTGGGTTGTAGGATATGGGGAATGGAGGTGAATTTTCTAAAGTTACCCAATGTTTCATACCTTTCCAGGTGTTTAAAGTTAGATTAATATTAGCATATGCATGAACATAGCTACATCTAATTATATTCTAAGTTTTCTGGCCTAAATATAATTCATCCATGATTTTGATGAAAGAGAATAAAAAGTTCAGGTTTTAGGTGGTTTGAATTTTTTTCCCAATCTAACAGATTCTGAATTTGAAAGTGTTCCAGTATGTCAAAATTAGAGTTTCTAAACCTACTAATCACAAATACAAGTAGTCATTTTTTCTCTATAATATATTTCTTTGTTTTTTTACCAACTGCCTTAAGGTAATTCATTCCTTCATTGAACTTATGGAGTACCACTCGTATGCCAGGCAGGGGGAAATAAATAAAATGCATGGTCCTTGCCCTTTGGAGAGAGACTGATAGATGCACGATGGTGATGTACTCTGCTAAGTGCTATGCTGAAAATATTCTGAGAAAGCCAAGGAGGGGCCCTTCATCTGGGTGGCAATGAGTGGTGGTGGGGAATAGGGCTGTGGATCATGAAAAGTTTCCTGTAAAAACTAATGCTTGAACTGAGTCTTGAAGGACAGATAAAAATTAGCCGGACAAAGAAGCACAAGGCAGATCAGAAAGGAAAACAAGTGTAAAAGCACAGAGATTTGGTACATGTGGGGAACTGCAAATAGCTTCTTCATGGTTGGCTTGGAAGGTGAGTGGGGATGAGAAGTAAGAGATGGGGCATCCAGGGCCAGACCACGGAGAATCTTAGGTGATGGGGTAAGGAGTTGTAATTTTATTAAATTCTGAGGAGTCATTGGAAAACAAGGCTAGACCTAGTTGTAGAGGGGCATGGATGGGGAGTTAGAAATTTATATTGTTCTGGCAGAATGAGGTCTGTGATGCTGGGCCCAGGGAAGAGCGTAGCTCATGAAGTATGAGGGGGCTCAGCTGGAGCAGTTGGAACACTAGGTGATTGTAATGTCACAGGAGTTGTGGCTCATTTGACTATTATATATAAGGTTTTATTGCTTAAATTTAATTCTTAATTTAAGTATTTTAAAATACCATTTTATGGTTGCAGCTAAATGGGCGAATGCATTTAATACACAGATATTTAAAATATATATTTTATTATTATTTAAAAATTATTATTATTATTTTCTACTTGGGGGTATGTATTCAAAAGAATTGAAAGCAAAGGCTTGTACAGGTATTTGTACATTCATAGGAGCATTATTCACAATAGCCAAAGATGGAAACAACACAAATGTTCACTGATGTATGTATGGATAAACAAAACATGAGGGGTTTTTTTGTATATACATTCAATGGAGTATGCTTCAGCCCTAAAAATGAAGGAAATTCTGACACATGCTACAACGTGATGAACCTTAAAGATATTATGCTGAGTGAAATAAGCCAGACACAAAAGGACAAATACTGTATGATTCCATTCATATGAGGTACCTAGAAGAGTCAAATTCATAGAGACAGAAAGTAGAATGGTGGTTGCCAGGGGTAGGGGGAGAGGAGAATGGGGAGTTATTTTATTTTATTTTTTTTTGCTGTACGCGGGCCTCTCACTGCTGTGCCCTCTCCCGTTGGGGAGCACAGGCTCCGGACGCACAGGCTCAGCAGCCATGGCTCACGGGCCCAGCTGCTCCGCGGCATGTGGGATCTTCCCGGACCGGGGCACGAACCTGTGTCCCCTGCATCGGCAGGCGGACTCTCAACCACTGCGCCACCAGGGAAGCCCGGAGTTATTTTTTAATAGATACCAAATCTCACTTTAGGAAGGTGAAAAAGTTCTGGAGATGGATGGTGGTGATAGTTTCACAACAATGTGAATGTACTTAATGCCACTGAAATATACACCTACAAATAATAAAAATGGTAAATGTTATGTATGTTTTACAAAAACAAACAAACCAAAAATCCCTCCAAAGCAGAAACCTGATCTTCTCAATCCTCTCCTTAGGATCTTTTAATGATTTCTGTTTACAGTTAGCATGGGCTGCAAGGCCCTGCATGACCTGGCTGGTGTTTACTTTGCCAACCTCATTTTGGGAAGGAAGAAAGGGAGGTAGGGAGGGATAAAGGGAGGAATCAGAGCTGAGATTCAATCCAGGTCTCATGACTCTCAATGATATAGTCTGTCTACTGTAATTACCTGCCTCCTATATTTGTAAGTTAAACTTTATCAGCTAATTAACACCTTGGATCAAATAATTTAGCAATTGTTTTCCAATGTGATACCTTGCTGAGAATCCAGTCCTTACCTACATAATATGATAACTTTTTCATGAAGAAAGATATCCTGAGCAGGTAGCACTGGAAAATAAAAGCAGAGTGGGGAACTGCAGTCAGTTCTGATTTGTTCTAACTGGGGAAGCAGGGAAAGCTTTACAGAGGAAGGGCTGTTAGAACTCAGCAAAGCTTTAAGAAGAAGTAGAATTTCCATGGGTAAAGGATGGTAAAAAGGACACTGAAGGCAGAGGACAGCCAGAGCAAAGACAAGGAAAAATGCATGAGTGGAGAATGCCTGGGAACAGTCAGGTGGATGGAAGGGTGGAGCAGTTGTAGTGTAGACTGGAGGGGTGGGAGATGAAGCTGGGGAGGCACTTCAGGACCTAAAAGGGAGAAGGGAACTCAAAGCCATGATAAAGAAACTGAACTTTAAATAGAAAAGGAGAGTGAGTCACTGCAGTGTAGAATCAGAGCCAAGGAACCCCAGGAGTTTTTGGTGGAGAGAAAGGGAAAGGGCAATGTCATGGGCCAAGTACCTGCACCTGAGCGTGTGGGGACTTAGGATGGGGAAAGCAGAAAGATGGGGAAGAAAGAGGAAGGTCTCTTCCGGATCTATGCTCAGACAGGGAAATTAAGAGGAGGGGACCAGAGACAGGCGCTAGACAATTGTGGTACTGTTTGATGAACTCTAAAGAGTGTAGTTGGCACAGGAAACTATATTAAATATCTTGTGATAAACCATAATAGAAAAGAATATGAAAAAGAATGTGTATATATGTATAACTGAATCACTTTGCTGTACAGCAGAAATTAACACAACATTGTAACTCAACTATACTTCAATAGAATAATTTTTTTAAAAAGAGTGTAGTTCAAACCTGGAATCAAGAGACCTTAATGAAAAAAGTAACAGAGGTGGGTGGATCCTAGAGGGTTTTTTGTTGTTGTTGTTTGTTGTTGTTTTAGAAATTTCACGTAATGTCTGAAACATTTATATTAACATATTTCCATACAAATAACCCAAAGAAAGTTTAGTATTAGTTGTTCTGTTTGTTTGTTTGCTTTGTTTGTTTATACTGCAGGTTCTTATTAGTCATCAATTTTATACACATCAGTGTGTACATGTCAATCCCAATCGCCCAATTCAGCACACCACCATCCCCACCCCACTGCGGTTTCCCCCTTTGGTGTCCATACATTTGTTCTCTACATCTGTGTCTCAACTTCTACCCTGCAAACCGGTTCATCTGTACCATTTTTCTAGGTTCCACATACATGCATTAATATATAATATTTGTTTTTCTCTTTCTGACTTACTTCACTCTGTATAACAGTCTCTAGATCCATCCACGTCTCAACAAATGACTCAGTTTTGTTCCTTTTTATGTCTGAGTAATACTCCACTGTATATATGTACCACAACATCCTTATCCATTCATCTGTCGATGGGCATTTAGGTTGCTTCCACGACCCAGCTATTGTAAATAGTGCTGTAATGAACATTGGGGTGCATGTGTCTTTTTTTTTTTTTTTTTTTTTTGCGGTACGCGGGCCTCTCACTGTTGTGACCTCTCCCGTTGCGGAGTACAGGCTCCAGACGCGCAGGCTCAGCGGCCATGGCTCACAGGCCCAGCCGCTCCGCGGCATGCGGGATCCTCCCGGACCGGGGCACGAACCCGCGCCCCCTGCATTGGCAGGCAGACTCTCAACCACTGCGCCACCAGGGAAGCCCCTGCATGTGCCTTTTTGAATTATGGTTTTCTCTGGGTATATGCCCAGTAGTGGGATTGCTGGGTCATATGGTAATCCTATTTTTAGATTTTTAAGGAACCTCCATACTGTTCTCCATAGTGGCTGTATCCATTTACATTCCCACCAACAGTGCAAGAGGGTTCCCTTTTCTCCACACCCTCTCCAGCATTTGTTGTTTGTAGATTTTCTGATGATGCCCATCCTAACTGGTGTGAGGTGATACCTCATTGTAGTTTTGATTTGCATTTCTCTAATAATTAGTGATGTTGAGCAGCTTTTCATGTGCCTCTTGGCCATCTGTATGTCTTCTTTGGAGAAATGTCTATTTAGGTCTTCTGCCCATTTTTGGATTAGGATTTTTTTTTTTTAATATTGAGCTGCATGAGCTGTTTATATATTTTGGAGATTAATCCTTTGTCTGTTGATTCGTTTGCGAATATTTTCTCCCATTCTGAGGGTTGTCTTTTCGTCTTGTTTATGGTTTCCTTTGCTGTGCAAAAGCTTTGAAGTTTCATTAGGTCCCATTTGTTTATTTTTGTTTTTATTTCCATTACTCTAAGAGGTGGATCAAAAAAGATCTTGCTATGATTTACGTCAAAGAGTGTTCTTCCTATGTTTTCCTCAAACATTTTTATAGTGTCTGGACTTACATTTAGGTCTCGAATCCATTTTGAGTTTATTTTTGTGTATGGTGTTAGGGAGTGTTCTAATTTCATTCTTTTATATGTAGCTGTCCAGTTTTCCCAGCACCACTTATTGAAGAGACTGTCTTTTCTCCATTATATATCTTTGCCTCCTTTGTCATAGATTAGTTGACCATAAGTGCGTGGGTATATCTCTGGGCTTTCTATCCTGTTCCATTGATCTATATTTCTGTTTTTATGCCAGTACCATATTGTCTTGATTACTGTAGCTTTGTAGTATAGTTTGAAGTCAGGGAGCCTGATTCCTCCAGCTCCGTTTTTTCCCCTCAAGACTGCTTGTGCTATTTGGGGTCTTTTGTGTCTCCATACAAATTTTGAGATGATTTGTTCTAGTTCTGTAAAACATGCCATTGGTAATTTGATAGGGATTGCATTGAATCTGTAGATTGCTTTGGGTAGTATAGTCATTTTCATAATATTGATTCTTCCAATCCAAGAACATTGTATATCTCTCCATCTGTTGGTATCATGTTTAATTTCTTTCAGCAGTGTCTTATAGTTTTCTGCATACAGGTCTTTTGTCTCCCTAAGTAGGTTTATTCCTAAGTATTTTATTCATTTTGTTGCAACGGTAAATGGGAGTGTTTCCATAATTTCTTTTTCAGATTTTTCATCATTAGTGTATAGGAATGCAAGAGACTTCTGTGCATTAATTTTGTATCCTGCAACTTTACCAAATTCATTGATTAGCTCTAGTAGTTTTCTGGTGGCATTTTTAGGATTCTCTATATATAGTATCATGTCATCTGCAAACAGTGAGAGTTTTACTTTTTCTTTTCCAATTTGTATTCCTTTTATTTCTTCTCTGGTTGCCGTGGCTAGGCCTTCCAAAACTATGTTGAATAAAGGTGGTGAGAGTGGACATCCTTGTCTCTTTCCTGATCTTAGAAGAAATGCTTTCATTTTTCACCACTGAGAATGATGTTTCCTGTGGGTTTGTCGTATGTGGCCTTTATTATATTGAGGTAGGTTCCCTCTATGCCCACTTTCTGGAGAGTTTTTATCATAAATGGGTGTTGAATTTCATCAAAAGCTTTTTCTGCATCTATTGAGATGATCATATGGTTTTTATTCTTCTATTTGTTAATATGGTGTATCACATTGATTGATTTGCATATATTGAAGAATCATTGTTTTCCTGGGATAAATCCCACTTGATCATGGTGTATGATCCTTTCCATGTGTTGTTGTATTCTGCTTGCTAGTATTTTGTTGAGGATTGTTTTTTTTTTTGCGGTACGGGGGCCTCTCACTGTTGAAGCCTCTCCCATTGCGGAGCACAGGCTCTGGACGCGCAGGCTCAGTGACCATGGCTCACGGGCCTAGCCACTCCGCGGCGTGTGGGATCTTCCCGGACCGGGGCACGAACCTGTGTCCCCTGCATCGCCAGGCGGACTCTCAACCACTGCACCACCAGGGAAGCCCTTGTTGAGGATTTTTGCATCTATATTCATTAGTGATATTGGTCTGTAATTTTCTTTTTTTGTAGTATCTTTGTCCTGTTTTGGTGTCAGGGTGATGGTGGCCTCAGAGAATGAGTTTGGGAGTGTTCCTTCCTCTTCTGTATTTTGGAAGCGTTTGGGAAGGTTGGGTGTTAGCTCTTCTCAAAATGTTTGATAGAATTTACCTGTGAAGCCATCTGGTCCTGGACTTCCATTTGTTGGAAAATTTTTAATCACAGTTTCAATTTCATTGCTTGTGATTGGTCTGTTCATATTTTCTGTTTCTTCTTGGAAGTCTTGGAAGGTTATACCTTTCTAAGAATTTGTCCATTTCTTCCAGGTTGTCCATTTTATTGGCATAGAGTTGCTTGTAGTATTCTCTTAGGATGCTTTGTATTTCTGTGGTGTCTGTTGTAACTTCTCCTTTTTCATTTCTAATTTTATTGATCTGAGTACTCTCCCTCTTTTTCTAGATGAGTCTGGTTAATGGTTTCTCAATTTTGTCTATCTTCTCAAAGAACCAGCCTTTAGTTTTATTGATCTTTGCTATTGTTTTCTTTATTTCTATTTCATGTATTTCTGCTCTGATGTTTATGATTTGATTCCTTCTGCTAACTTTAGGTTTTGTTTGTTCTTCTTTCTGTAGTTCCTTTAGGTGTAAGTTTAGATTGTTTACTTGAGATTTTTCTTGTTTCTTGAGGTAGGCTTGTATAGCTATAAACTTCCCTCTTAGAACTGCTTTTGCTGCATCCCATAGGTTTTGGATTGTCGTGTTTTCATTGTCATTTGTCTCTAGGTAGTTTTTGATTTCCTCTTTGATTTCTTCAGTGATCTCTTTGTTATTTAGTAATGTATTCTTTAGCCTCCATGTGCTTGTGTTTTTTACGTTTTTTTCCCTGTAATTCATTTCTAATCTCATAGTGTTGTGGTCCGAAGAGATGCTTGATATGATTTCAGTTTTCTTAAATTTACTGAGGATTGATTTGTGACGTAAGACATGATCTATCCTGGAGAACGTCCCATGCGCACTTGAGAAGAAAGTGTAATCTGCTGTTTTTGGATGGAATGTCCTATAAATACAAATGAATCTATCTGGTCTATTTTGTCATTTAAATCTTGTGTTTCCTTATTAATTTTATGTCTGGATGATCTGTCCATTGGTGTAAGTGAGGTGTTAAAGTCCCCCACTATTATTGTGTTAGTGTTGATTTCCTCTTTTATAGCTGTTAGCAGTTGCCTTATGTATTGAGATGCTCCTATGTTGGGGGCATATATATTTATAATTGTTATATCTTCTTCTTGGATTGATCCCTTGATCATTATGTAGTGTCCTTCCTTGTCTCTTGTAACATTCTTTATTATAAAGTCTATGTTATCTGATATGAGTATAGCTACTCCAGCTTTCTTTTGATTTCCATTTGCATAGAATATCTTTTTCCATCCCTTCACTTACAGTCTGTATGTGTCCCTAGGTCTGAAGTGAGTCTCTTGTAGACAGCATATATATGGATCTTGTTTTTGTATCCATTCAGCAAGCCTGTGTGTTTTCGGTGGAGCATTTAATCCATTCACGTTTAAGGTAATTATCCATATGTATGTTCCTATGACCATTTTCTTAATTGTTTTGGTTTGTTTTTGTAGATCCTTTTCTTCTGTTATATTTCCCACTTAGAGAAGTTCCATTAGCATTTGTTGTAAAGCCGGTTTGGTGGTGCTGAATTCTCTTAGCCTTTGCTTGTCTGTAAAGCTTTTGATTTCCCCATCGAATCTGAGTGAGATCCTTGCCGGGTAGAGTAATCTTGGTTGTACGTTCTTCCTTTTCATCACTTTAAGTATATCATACCACTCCCTTCTGGCTTGTAGAGTTTCTGCTGAGAAATCAACTGTTAACCTTACAGGAGTTCCCTTGTATGTTATTTGTCGTTTTTTCCCTTGCTGCTTCCAATAATTTTTCTTTGTCTTTAATTTTTGTCAATTTGATTACTATGTGTCTCAGTGTGTTTCTCCTTTGGTTTATCCTGTATGGGACTCGCTGCGCTTCCTGGACTTGTGTGGCTATTTCCTTTCCCACGTTAGGGAAGTTTTTGACTGTAATCTCTTCACATATTTTCTTGGGTCCTTCCTCTCTCTGTTCTCCTTCTGGGATCCCTATAATATGAATGTTGTTGCATTTAATGTTGTCTCAGAGGTCTCTTAGTCTGTCTTCATTTCTTTTCATCCTTTTTTCTTTATTCTGTTTCACAGCAGTGAGTTCCACCATTCTGTCTTCCAGGTCACTTATCCATTCTTCTGCCTCAGTTAGTCTCTATTGATTCCTTCTAGTGTATTTTTCATTTCAGTTATTGTATTGTTCATCTCTGTTTGTTTGTTCTTTCATTCTTCTAGGTCTTTGTTAAACATTTCTTGCCTCTTCTCGATCTTTGCCTCCATTCTTTCTCCGAGGTCCTGGATCATCTTCACTATCATTATTCTGAATTCTTTTTATGGAAGGTTGCCTATCTCCACTTCATTTAGTTGTTTTTCTGTGGTTTTATCTTGTTCCTTCCTCTGGTACATAGCCCTCTGCCTTTTCATCTTGTCTATCTTTCTGTGAATGTGGTTTTTGTTCCACAGGCTGCAGGACTGTAGTTCTTCTTGCTTCTCCTGTCTGCCCTCGGGTGGATGAGTCTATCTAAGAGACTTGATGGGAGGGACTGGTGGTGGGTAGAGCTGGCTGTTGCTCTGGTGGGCAGAGCTCAGTAAAACTTTAATCCACTTGTCTGCTGATGGGTGGGGCTGGGTTTCCTCCCTGTTAGTTGTTTGGCCTGAGGCAACCCAACACTGGAGCCTACCTGGGCTCCTTGGTGGGGCTAATGACAGACTCTGGGAGGGCTCACACCAAGGAGTCCTTCCGAGAACTTCTGCTGCCAGTGTTCTTGTCCCCACAGTGAGCCACTGCCACCCCCCACCTCTGCAGGAGACCCCTCCAACATTAGCAGGTAGGTCTGGTTCAGTTTTCCCTGGGGTCAGTGCTCCTTCCCCTGGGCCCCGATGTGCACAGTACTTTGTGTTTGCCCTCCAAGAGTGGAGTCTCTGTTTCCCCCAGTCCTGTCAAAGTCCTGCAATCAATTCCCACTAGGCTTCAAAGTCTGATTCTCTAGGAATTCCTCCTCCTGTTGCCGGACCCCCAGGTTGGGAAGCCTGACTTGGGGCTCAGAACCTTCACTCCAGTGGGTGGACTTCTGTGGTATAAATGTTCTCCAGTCTGTGAGTCACCCACCCAGCCATTATGGGATTTGATTTTACTGTGATTGCGCCCCTCCTACCGTCTCCTTGTGGCTTTTCCTTGTCTTTGGATGGTGGGGTATGTTTTCAGCTGAGTTCCAGTGTCTTCCTGTCGATGATCGTCCAGCAGCTAGTTGTGATTCTGGTGTTCTCGCAAGAGGGAGTGAGAGCACATCCTTCTACTCCGCCATCTTGGTTCCTTACTTTTAAAATATATATTTTAAATTAAATGTCTGAAATAAATCTTAGTAACGTGTATTTCATATAGTTACATTTTGAGTAATGAATAGAGTGCAATGTTAATTCTGCCAGTAGGTGCCGCTAAGAACACCAGGAAAAGAATTGCTAACCATAGCAAATTAAAATGAAAAATGCGAAACCTTGTAACTTTAACTTGAATTTATTTCTCTTTCACAATTATAGGATGGTTCAGCAATTCGCTGTGGACTTTGAGAAGAGAATTGAAGGGTCAGGGGATCAAGTAGATACCCTGGAGCTCTCAGGGGGTGCTAAAATCAATCGTATTTTCCATGAACGTTTTCCTTTTGAGATAGTAAAGGTTTGTACCAAATGTTATTTTTCCTTTTGTTTCATTTCATTTCTGTATTCTGTTCTACATAACTTTTCATCAAATGTTATATGAGTGGTAAGTGGTTTTCTTTAAACAAAGGCTCCATACTCAGGTAATGAGATTTAGGAGAGAAGTTATTTTCTTACTGATGGTTCTGATTTTATTTAATGGGATCTAATGATATTTCAATAATTCAACAATGACTAATTGGTTTATTTGTTGTCTAGTTAATTTAAAAATATTTCTTGAGTACCTACTGTGTACCAGTGGTCTACATGCCAGGGATCAAGACAGAGATACTGTCTGGTGGGAAAAGACAGAAAATTAACAAATAAAAAAGGAAAAAAGTATCAAGTATTATTATGTAATATAATATGAGAGAAAGGGGAGTTGCATAAGCCACTTTTTTTTTGGTCAAGCATAAGAGCTAACATTTATTTAAAATTTTTTTATGGAATATCAATTTATTGGATTATATAAGATGAAAAAAATTAAAGACTAATAATCAGAAACTGTTCACATAAGAACGTAATTAAAAAAGTAGAATATAAGTGTAAGCACATTGGAATTAACATTTTGTGAAAAATACAAATGATAAAACTTGGTAGATAACTCAGGCACTACCAGGAAACAATTATCCGTAGTTCCCCATTGGCTAAGCCAGTTTTGATGGAATATTCAGACAAGGTCTCTCTGACTACGGGGCCTTTAAAGCATGACCTGAATGGCATGAAGAGGCTACCTGTAAGTATCTGGAAGAAGAAGGTTGTTCAAGGCAGGAAGCCAAGGACAAAGCCCTAGAACAAGCACCTGTATAGCAGGTGAGGAACAGCTGAGGCTGGGGTAGAGCTGATGAATGGGTCGGGGGGAAGAAAATGAATTCAGAGGAAGGAAGTGCCCAGTTTACACAGGGCTTTCTGTGTTGCTGTGAAGTGTTTACATTTAACAATGGAAAGTTAAGGGAGAGTTTTAAGGATTTGGCTGGTGATTTTAAAAGAACACTGTGTGGGTTGGATTGTTAAGGGGCAAGAGTGGACTGAGGGAGACAAGGTGAGTTAAACAGTAGGGCCAGAGCAGGGGTGGATCCATTTTCTGTGGGGCCTGAAGCCTATACAATTTTGGGGAACCCTTGAAGGAGAAGAATACAAAATTATAAACACAGACACATGTCTTGGAAGGAGCTTATGCAAGGGAGAAGTCCTGAAACTTAAACTTCTTTAGCTTAATAGTAAAAATGCCTCAGAAGAGAGGCTTGAGAGAAGTGGATGGATTTGTGATTTTGGAGGTAGAGTCAATGGGGGTTGGATTGATATGGGAGATGCAAAAAAGAGAAGATTCAAGATGACTCCCAAGGTTTTGGTTGGCACAATTGAGCAAGTGTTAGTGCCCATCAGATGAGGGGAACTGAGGAAAAGTTCAGTGTGGAAGTATGAATCAAGAGTTTTGTTTTGGTTATGTTCAGTTTGAAATGCCCAATAGGCAGCTAGGTAGTTTTAGGGACTATGTTACTTGCCTCACATACAGAGGCAGGTGCTTATTTCTTGATGTAGGAGGCAGATGGGTAAATAGACAATTTCATTAAAATGTGCTAGGTAAAGTGACAAACTTCACCACAGGGTGCTATGGAAACAAGGCCCACAGACATGAATCCCAGCCTGACTGTGTAAAGGAGCCTGGCTTCTGAGCTGACTTAAGAAGGATGAGCAGCTAGTTAAGCAGGAAGAGGTGGGATTAGTCGAGGGAGAGGTTGTTCCAGACAGAAAGGGAGGAATGGTAAAGGCTGAGCTGTGGAACTAAAGCAGTTCATTGCTCTATGGCATAAAGTGTGAGGGGGAAAATGGACAGATAATGAGGCTGGAGAGGCCAAATCTCAAAAGTTAGGGGCTGAATCAAATGTTCTCTTGATGTCCCTTCCAGGTCTAAGCTCTATGACTCTTTGATCCTACTTCCAAGTAAATTTAAGATACCTAGAACTTATGGGAAATTTTTATACAGTATTCTATCCTGTGTTGGATTGGCAAAATATTATTAATTTCCTCTTTTAAAGAGGCTTTGAACTCAGGTGGTTAAAATGGCCAGGGAGAAAAGACAGCCATTGTTAATCTCAGCACAGCTGGACTGCTATTGTACGTCAGGTGACACTCTTATTTATGCATTCATATATGAATACATTTACTATATTCAGCAAAAGAATGAAGAATTATATATTCAAATGAATAGCCAGATTTATGTCCAGAAGTCATCCTTTATGCACAGCACTCCTTATCTATAATAGAGTTAAAATCCGCTACACTAAAACTCCCAGAAATCCCTAATGTTCTGTGTGTGTTGCCTTGAACTTTATATAAACAGATGTTTTGACCATCTGGGTTTAGGTTAGGAAAGACATGAGTCTTTATTAATAATGGAGTCAAGTTATTCTCATTTTTTAATATTCAACGATATTATTATTCAAAGGAATTGTCATAACTGTGGCTCATTTTGCATCTGCAGATGGAGTTCAATGAGAAAGAACTGCGAAGAGAAATAAGCTATGCAATCAAAAACATACATGGTATCAGGCAAGTGCTTCACATTTTCCTTGTCTTCAGTTCAAGCTACTAAAAAAAGTTAATGTTTATGAATGGCTAGTGAAGTAGCCTTTTCATCATCTGAGCAGAGTAGAATATAGAGGTGGGAGTAAGAAATAGGAAATCCTCGTTTGGATTCAATGGTAATTTCTATTATTGGCATACTGTCTGTTTACAATTAAAAAAACAAAAACCCTTTCTGCCCTCACAGCACTGTGCTCTGAACAATCAGGGATTTACTGATGAACAAGACCTTGTTCTTCAGGGCTCTGTATTTCAGGGACAGAGGCCAGACTTGCTCATAAGTGATCATTACTTACACAGAGACCAAATAGATTAATTTTGGCTGGATTTATGGAGCAAGATTGGGAAAGATTAATGAAGGTGGTTGCCTTAGAGTCACACCTTGCCTGTTTTGCGAACAAGAATGATTTCAGCAAGCAAAGGTGTCTGTGTGGATACATGTGCTTGTGTGTGTGTGTGTGTCTGTTTGTGTGTGTATGGGGTAGGTGGCAATGCAATGAGGTGTGAGAGGAGGGAGGTTGTTGAGGCTGGAGGAGAAACAGGGGGCTTAAAGTGGAGGGAGTAATGTGAGCAAAGGCATGGAGGTGGCAAAAGGCAGCACGTATTCGTGGAGCAGGAAGCCATACATTTGGACTGGAGTTAGGAATGTAGACAGGAGAGCGGAGGGACATGAGGCTGGGAGGAGAACTTGTACCTGAATTCACCCTTGTATGAAGTGGGATTATTTTCATTTACTTTCATTACAGAAATAAATGATAAAAAATAAATGAATTGATAAAAATAATTGATTAAAAAAATGGATTTAAAACACACATTTCTTGAGTTCATGTATAGAGGGCTAAATACAATGTAATGGAGCATATGTTAAACTGAGGCACCCTGAATTCAAGGTAAGAAAACAGGTTGCCTACTTCATGATCATCTTACATGAAGGAGGGATCCCCAGTCCATTGGCCGGTTGTATCTCAGCTTTTGCAATAGGGCCAACTTTAGACTATTTTGGAAACAGAGGCTGAGAGAGCAAAACTTGACCCTGAGTGTGCATGTGATGGGTGATTTTCCAAAGGAGTTATGACATTTGAAGTATCTATCCTTACAAAATTTAGAAAATCTCCTCTACAAGTCTCAAATAGTATGGGCAAATATGCATTCACAAAGTGAAAAGGAGACAACATCTATAACCACATCCAATGTTTTTTTCTTAAACTTCAACAGGGTTTCTAGTTCCCTATTAATTCTATTCCCTGTCCGTCAAATCCAGAATACATTTGGTACAGAAACTATGCCTTGCTCTTTAGCTGGGCAGAGCTAGTATGTGAACATACAGATCTGATAAATGCAGTGGAACCAAATTACGTTTTGTGGGGGGGGTGGGTCATAAAGTATTTTACTTAATCAAATACAGTAGTTTTACTTGGCTTTTAAAACTCCTTACCAGTTACATTTTCGTTGAATGTAACTGCAAAAGCTCAGTAATTCAGGATTGTAGATTTCTGATTTACATGCATACCAACAGAAGAGATTGGTTGTTACTATTATTCTGGAGTTCATTTGCCTATAAGATGATAAGAAGTGCACAATGTCCTGAGTATAAGACATATTAATGGTGTGATTATTTATGCCCTTAAATACACTTAATTTGAAGAGTTTTGTTCCCAACTGATTCTGTTAGATATTTGAATAATAGAAAGCATCTTTGCCCAGTGGGGACCCACCTTATGGTCCTTCTTCATTCTGCTAACACTGAGTGCCAATGATGAGCAAGGGATCCCTCCTTGTGGGGAAAACAAAGATAAAGACAATAACGACTCTCCCTACCAGTGTAGTAACAGGACTAAAATATGTGCTCAGACTACTGTAGTGCAAAGTAGGACGCTGGGATTCAGAGAAGGAAGACCTAGTCAGCGGCAGGACTGGAGGAGGCAAGCTGTAGGAAGTGGTTATTTTTGGTCTGGTCTTTGAAGCACAGGTGGGATTTGGACAGGCTGAAATTGTGGGAAAGGTGAAATGAACATCATACATGAAGGAAAAGACATAAAATATTAGTATGAATATGTTTGTGGAAAGGCCAATGGTCTGGTTTGGCTGAAACATAGCATTCGTGAAAGGAAGGAGGAAAATAACCTCAAAGGAAGATTAGGGACAGACGGGGGAAAATTTTTAATGTCAGACTAAACAACGTGGATTTTATTCTGTATCCAAAGTGGAGAAATTACAATTACAATATAATATGATTACTACAGTACAATTAGAAATGGAGGTCGGCACAGGGTGCTAAGTAAATAAGAAGGGACATAGAATAAGGCTGCTAAAATGGAAGTGTTAAAGAAATCTCCCAGGGCTTCCCTGGTGGCGCAGTGGTTGAGAGTCCGCCTGCCGGTGCAGGGGACACGGGTTCATGCCCGGGTTCGGGAAGATCCCACATGCTGCGGAGTGACTGGGCCCGTGAGCCATGGCCGCTGAGCCTGCGCGTCCGGAGCCTGTGCTCAGCAACGGGAGAGGCCACAACAGTGAGAGGCCCGTGTAACGCAAAAAAAAAAAAAAAAAAGAAAAAGAGAATTCTCCCAAAAGAGGTACCATAAGACTGAGTGTTTCAGGAAAAGAAGGTAACCAAATAAGGGGGAGGGAGGAGGGTCTAGGATGGGGAGGATCAACCACCAACATCTGGAACCTGCACGTCTTTGGGCATGGCATATGTCAGGGCTCAGGATCCCTCTTATTGTAGCTTTTCTCCATTGACCTTTTGTTTAAATATGAGTAATCATTTTTTACTTTTTTATGAAACACGCACACATGCATACACATACCTGCTTTCCTGTGCTTCTGTACAGCATGAGAAAAGCATTGTTATGACATCAATTTGAATTAATTCCATCCAAATGAAAAGATACTTGCTACTTTGGTTATTGTTTGTCATTTTTGTAAATTCACAATTTAGGCATTCTGGGCTCTAAGCTAGTTCCACTTAACTGCCTTCCTTTTCCTTCAGCACCCCAGGACCTCAAACTGGGAACCACTGAGCTCACTATAATACAGCTCTCCTGGAAAGAATATGTTGTGTAGTCCAGGAATGCTACTATTTCAGTGTTCAGAAAGTGAAGATAATTTTCTGCTCCATGAAGGAGAAGAGAGGATTGCTTTTGGAATACTTTAGAAATAGAAATGTAAATTTAGGACACCATTTCTGTTGTAGCATTCCTTTGTATTGCTGTGAACCAGTGAGTTGAGACAAATGACAATTAAATATTGAGGGTCACATTATGAGCCTTGAAAACATTTTGGGAACTGTTTTTAGGTAATGTTAATCATCTATAGAATGTATTAAGGATATTATTACAAATGATACTGTGGATAGAATAAATCACTATGTAAATTTTAAACTAGGCTTTTTGCATGCTTGAAGTAGCATGTCAATTAAAACATTTTTAAAAAGAGTATTGAATATCATTCAATTTAAAATATCTAATGTGCTGCTTTCTTTCTTATGTTCAGGACAGGGTTGTTTACTCCAGACATGGCATTCGAAGCAATAGTCAAAAAACAAATTGTAAAGCTGAAAGGGCCTTCCTTGAAGAGTGTAGATCTGGTAATACAAGAATTAATCAACACTGTCAAGAAGTGTACCAAAAAAGTAAGTTTGAATTATGTAACTTTGCAACCAGTAACTACTTGGTTTACCCATCTTTCCTACCCTGCTACATACCTCTCTTTCCCTGACTCTCCACTTTGTCATAGAAGGTTGTGTGTTTGCTCAAGGGGAAGGATTGTGAAAAGTACTGAATGGGAATTGCTTTCATGATATATGGGCGTATTGACTTCTATCACCCCATTCCAAATAGGGTTGTTGTCTTAATCAGGTAAACATCACTTTAGAACAATTAAGTGAATGCCCTAAACCAATTTTTCCTGTGATGCATGGATGGGAGTAATTGTTAGGGGAAAGGAATCAGTGATATTGTTTGTAACAAAAAGGTAATTCTTCTAAATTTTAAATGAATTCCACTTGAACCTGGATGTTCTGGGAAGGAGCACTGTGGTATAGTAGTTAAGAGCCCAGCCTCTGAGGTCCAGTTATCTAGATTCAAATCCTGGCTCTGCTATTTACTTGCTGTCTGACCTTGAGCATCATACTTAATCTTTATATTTTTGTTAATTTCTGTGTAAAATGGAGATGATGATGATGATGATAATGATGATGATATCACCTCAGTGAGGATTAAACAAGATGATGCCTGAAACCCATGAGGCACTTAACACATTGATTAAACATAGTAAGTGCTCAGTAAATGGTGGTTAATCTATAAATGGCCATTTTTAGTAGCACCCAATATTCCCTACCTTGTAATATTTATTGTAATATTTATTGATGGAGAGTAGTGGGCAAGAGACTTCCCAACCTGGGGGCTCTTCACTGAGAAACATGGAGGAATTGTGCTGGATTCCATCCATTCCATAGGGACATGAAAGGGGTACCCTGTATTGGAAAATATAAGAAGGGAATTACTGATGGTGTTAGGATAGGGTAGGCCTAGCCCTGTGGCAGTTACTATTGTTACTTTGATTATTTCTTGAAAGTATAGATACTTCCGATTTTGTTAGTTTTGTTACCCTTCCCTTTCTGTATGGTTACTATGAGTAACATTCCTGAAAAACCAGTGAGAAGAAAGAGAGAATGAGTATGAGTGTTGGTTCCCAGTTACCTTACAGAAAAACTCAGATGAAGGAAAGATATAAGTAGTGAAAGAGGAAAGGAATCTAAATTTAGGAATTCAGGATTGTCAATGCTAAAAGAAAAGGAGTTAGGTGGAACTAGCTTGGGGCCCAGAAGTGGCTCTGGAGCTTCAGATCCCTTCTCTAGACTTCTTACTATTCTTCTACCTTATTCCTTAAAGTTCTATTTTCTCTTCTCTAAAATAGGAAAACGCCATAGGCATTAAGGGACTGAGGAAAGGGAAAAGAATGCACATGGGGAAGAAAAAAATGTCTTTATGCCAGCTCTTCATTTGGAAACTTGAAGCCATTTAATAATACTTCACATCCCTCCTGTCCTTGCCTATACCTCAAAATACAGTTAGTCTTGTCACCTGTATATTGGCCTCCTCTTAACTGACTTGCTGAACTAACTGAAACTGCATTCTCTATTTAATCACATGGATTGCCGCCCTCAGCACATAGATGTCTTCTTCAGCCAAAAGCTTCTCTTTAGGTTGCCCATGCATTCCTGCTTCCACCAGTTAAGTGGTCTTCTTTCCAATGGCCAGTTGTGCTGTGTTTGTCCTCAAACCTGTTTAGCCAGTTTTCCTTCTTATTTTAATTATGTAGGTTAAGTGAAGAGTAAATAAATTGATCAAATGCAGGAAAGACTTTGAATTTTGTTTCCATAAAAATCCAGCTTTGGAATGACTTAATAAAGGTTAGCTACAAAAGCTTTGCAATTGATTACGTGTAGGTAGGACAAGGCTAAAAGTATATGGGGGGGGCGGTGATAAAAATCTAGATGGGCTCTGCATTCAGATGATTTCCCGAGTGTCTTTATGTTTCCCCTCCACTTTAAAGAAAGCAAAACTGGAAATCACAGATGAAGGATGTGGTTTATGTAAGACAGAAGACGCATAACTCCAATCAGCAGATCCATATGCAGAGAACAGGCCTTGGCCTCACATCAAAAGATTGGCACATGTGTGTACATTTATGTTTTAAGTTATATAAAGTGTTTATGGTATGTATGAATCATTTTTTTTTTTTTTTATCACTTCCCATTGTATCCAGCTTACTGGAAAACCAACAGTTGGTGCCGATGGCATAGGACGAGACAGCTTCTTCCTGCTTCTTCCTGGACACTTTTTGGCTTTTATTCTTTGCTTTCCACCCTTTGAAACTCCTTTTCCATTAAGCTCTCTAGACCAGTGGTGGTTGTATATTTGTACTGTCTTCTCAAAACATTTTATATGTTGCCTTGAATAAAACCTAGCTTTCTCCCTGAGATTATTGTTTACCCTTCAGCTCCCTTCACTGAAGGATATTTATTGGCCCAAACTCAAAGAATCTTAGGGCCTGGATCAGGCATGACATTTGTGTACTTCTCCATTTGTGCCTTCCAAACATTATTCCTTCACCTTCCTATAAAAAGTCTTCCATTAAGGCCCGGGTGTTACCAGCTCTGCCACCCTTCTCTCTTCTATTCACTGTCACCATCAGGTCCTGGTCACTGCCTTGTATTCATCAAGATATTTAGAACTTGGCTTACATTTTTCCTCTCCATCCTAAATTCACCTTCAACTTGGATGACTTCAGTAGAGGTCATGTCCAACACCCAGCAGCTGCTGCTCTTGGAGATCTTTGACTGCAGTGGTTCTCCATTCATTCCACACTAGCATCACACTACTTGTGACCTCTTCCAGTCCCTGTCATGGTGGACAAATGTTCTACCAAAAGATTCTTCAGAAATTTAAAACTCTAAATCTAGGGTTTTCAGAGCACTGATTACCCCCTTCTACCCTCTTTTAGCTTTTAAGTCAGTTGGAAAATTAGTAGGAAAGCTTAAAGGAGAATTGAAATTTAGTATCTGCTTTGCTGCTGATAAATCTAGATTGGAAAACATGGCTGGGATTTCCTGCTGAAGTGGGAATCTCCCATTACTTCCTCTTCCAGCCATTAACTTCAGAGTCCACAGTGGCGGAGAGAGTGAGATGTGCACCCAGAAGGAGCACAGCGTTTTTTGGCTAACCTCACACCTACGGGCCTCTACAGTGAGCAGTGATGGAGTGCACCTGCTCCACGAAGCAGAGAGCTGTGAGCCAACACAGGTCAGGGGCTCACAGGTCTTCTTTTGTCTTCTCTTTTTTTTTTTTTTCTTTCCTGCGAGGTGACGAAAATGACAAGGGTTTCTCCTGTAGTACTTTCTCAAGAGAGAAGAAATGTTGGTGGAAGTTCCTACTTTATGAGTGAGGTGTGAAAGGTGCTGGGGAGGAGGAAGGGAGAGAGCAGTTCTTCTCTATACCTAAATTCTGCCACAGGGTCCAACCCTTCCAGCTCTCTCACTCCTTTACTCTCCCTATAACCAGTCTTTAAACTCAAAGAGACCTTCAGACCTTTGGCTTCTTTTTTTTTTTTTTCTTAGCTACCTGTCTCTTTCAGATTTTATTATATTTCCTGACCATTGTATCAGTCTGGGTCCAACCAGAAGAGAGAAACCACACAGCAGTTTGAACAGGGAACAGTTACTATAAAAATGTATTAAGGGCTACCCCAGTGGCACAGTGGTTGAGAATCCACCTGCCAATGCAGGGAACACGGGTCCGATCTCTGGTCCGGGAAGATCCCACATGCCGCAGAGCAACTAAGCTCGTGTGCCACAACTACTGAGCCTGTGCTCTAGAGCCCGTGAGCCACAACTACTGAGCCCGCGTGCCACAACTACTGAAGCCCCCGTGCCTAGAGCCCATGCTCCACAATGAGAGAAGCCACCACAATGAGAAGTCCGCACATGGCAATGAAGAGTAGCCCCCGCTCGCCGCAACTAGAGAAAGCCTGCGTGCAGCAGTGAAGACCCAACATAGCCAAAAATAAATAAATAAATAAAATAAAATTTTTAAAAAATGTATTAACTATAACATGGGCTTAGAGGAATGAGGGATTGGCTAGTAAGAAGTTAAGAGAACAACTGAATATAGGGGTAGAAGCTGTAAGGAGCAGATGCTAAGGTACCACCTTTAGGGGAACATGCAGGAAAGAGGGCCCCTGACAAGGGCTAAGACTGGTACTTCCTTAAAGTGGGCCTGGATGTGGCTCACTGGGTGGCAGAAAAGTTGCTGTAGTGTCATGCTGCAGTGAAATCTGCCCTCTGTGCTGGGAGGGAAAGGGTGTCCATGGGGAGGTGTCTCCTTGGAGACACTCTGCTGCAAACTGTTCAAGGTGGGGACAGTGGCTGCCTTGTACTGCAGTAGCCTGCTTTAGTCTGCCTTTTCCTCCCTCAGTGTCTCTCCAGGCCCCGCCTCTCCTGACAAAACTTCACTTGGTGCCAGCCAGCAAAGGAAAAATACTTAGAGGGCCCAGGATTATTTTCACAGAGTGGGCAAGCAGGTTGAATTTGGAGCTGAGAGGCAATAAATTGACAAGCAGTACATTTACCTTTAACTTTCTGATCTGTTACTTTAATTCTTCTTGGATTAACTTTGCCACCTGTTAAAACTCTAAGGCTGGTCGAATTTACTATTTGTGTTTTATCTCCCTTTCCCCCAGGTTGCTGAAGAGCTTGGAGACAACCCTCTATCTGTGTGGATTAGTGCCACATAATATACCCATTGTCTTCAGCATCTCATTAGTTAGTGACTTGCAGTGTTCTCCACCATAGTGACGTTAAACTTTTAACACTCTTTTTAAGATGCTTTGCTCATCACTTTCAGCAATGATTTCACAGAGAGAATAGAGGCCATAAATGGGAACATTAATTTCTAGCCCCCAAACCTATGTGTATTCCCAGCCATGCCCATCCTTCTCTCTGTCTCTGTTGAAGTATTAATCCTGACCAGGGCTGGGCTTCTACTTGTACTCTCACCTACTTAAGGAACTTACTCTCTGGATTCCTCTGTTTCCTGAATCATCGCCTTCTCCATCACATTTTAAAATAAGTCAATGTATAAATATATTTATGTCTCTCCTGACTTATAAGTAACAAAAACGTGTCTTCTGTCCTATTCCTCTCCTTTTCATCATGGCCAACCTTCTTGGGGAAAAAAGTAGTTTGTGCTTGCTATATCTTTACTGTCTCATCTCCAGTTAATTCCTTAACCTTCTGAAGTTTGGCTTCCACCCACCACTCTATTGAAATAATTATGGTAAAGGTTAACCAGAGACTTGATTGCCAGATTGAAGGGACACTTATTCCCGATATTGAATTCCACTCTCTTTTTGAAGCTGACACCTCTCTTTCTTGGATTCTTCTCCATCTTTCTCATGATTCTTCTTCTGTCTCCTTCAAGAGCTTATCCACATTTGCCTGCCTCTAAACACTGGAGTCCCCCAGAACTTGCTCCTGGTTTCCTTCTCTTCTCTCTCCTTTCTCCCTGGCAGATCATATCTCCCATAGTTCAACTATCACTTAAAACATTGTTGATTCCCAAATCTATACCACCAGCTCAAGCTTCTTAACTGAAACTGTCTACTCTACAGTCTACTACAACTACCTTCTCTTCTTACTTAAGGCTCTAAACAGTTTTTTTTTTCCCCCCGCAAACTAAATTACTACAGTGACCTCCTAACTGATCTTACTGCTTCTAGACTGGTCATATTCAAATTCATCCTCCTCACTGTTGTCAAAATGGCCCTTCTAAAATACGCACACATATTTTTTGCCTGTTCCCTCAAAATTATTCAGTGGTTCCTTATACCTTAAGAAAGTTCAAATCATTTGTGATTGTGTTTAGTTTTCACCATCTGATCCCTGAATAACTCTCCAGCTACATCTGTTGTCACTTTTTGCTTGCTTCAGCCCTTCTAAGTGATTTGCACTATTCACAAAGATTTTTTGTGCCTTTAATATTTGTACATGTGATTTTGTTTGTTTAGAGTCTCCTTAAGATATAGCTCAGTCATCGTTTTTCCTGAAGGGCCTCTGTGAGCCCTTTCTTGGTCTCCATCCTCACTCCCTTCTTAGTGCTTTAATTGTAACCCTGTATTTACTTCTATCATAACAATTATGATACGACACTGCAATTTGTTTGTAATTTATTTGTTTAGGTGAATGCCTCTTCTTGCTGACGATAAGCTCCTTTCAAAAAAGAGCTGTCTTTTATCTTATCTTTGACACCTAACCCATGACTAATCCTACATGAGACATTCTATAAATACTTATTAATAATTTAGATATTTTAAAGTTATCCTGATGGCAAAGAAATCTGTACTTGGTTTAAAAATAACATTTTAATCACTCCTTTTTAAAAAAAATTTTTATTTTATATTGGAGTATAGTTTCAGGTGTACAGCAAAGTGATTCAGTTATACATATATATGTATCTATTCTTTTTCAAATTCTTTTCCCATTTAGGTTATTGTGGAATATTGAGCAGAGTTTCCTGTGCTATACAGTAGGTCCTTGTTGGTTATCTACTTTAAATATAGTGGTGTGTACATGTCAATCCCAAACTCCCAATCTATCCCTCCCCCCAGTTCTTTTTCTGAGATCTTGAATCATCTTCACTATCATTACTCTGAATTCTTTTTCCAGTAGATTGCCTATCTCCACTTCACATGGTTGTTCTTCTGGGGTTTTATCTTGTTCCTTTATCTGGGACATATTCCTCTGCCGTCTCATTTTGTCTAACTTTCTGTAATTGCAGTTTCTTTTCCACAGGCTGCAAGATGGTAGTTCTTCTTGCTTCTGCTGTCTGCCCTCTGGTGGATGAAGCTGTCTAAGAGGCTTGTGCAGGCTTCCTGATAGGAGGGGCTTGTTCCTGCCCACTGGTGCGTGGAGCTGGGTCTTGTCCCTCTGGTGGGCAGGGCTGTGCTCAGGAAGACTTTAAGCAGCCTGTCTGCTGATGGGTGGGGCTGTGTTCCTGCCCTGTTGGTTGTTTGGCCTGAGGCGTCCCAGCATGGTTGGGAGGGGATAGGTCTTGGGGAGGAAGTGGCAGCCTCCAAGTGGGCTCACACCAATGAGTACTCACCAGAACTGCTGCTGCCGGTGTCTTTGTCCCTGCAGTGAGCCACAGCCACCCTCTACCTCCGTAGGAGACCCTCCAATATTAGCAGGTAGGTCTGGCCCAGTCTCTTATGAGGTCACTGCTTTTTTCCCCTGGGTCCTGGTGCGCATGAGACCTTGTGTGCACCCTCCAAGAGTGGAGTTTCTGTTTGCCCCAGTCCTGTGGAATTCCTGTGATCAAACCCTGCTGGCCTTCAAAGCCAGATTCTCTGGGGGCTCCTCCTCCCATTGCCAGACCCTCAGGCTAGGAAGCCTGACATGGGGCTCAGGACTTTCACTCCTGTGGGAGAACTTCTGTGGTATAATTATTTTCCAGTTTGTGGGTCGCCCACCCAGCGGGTATGGAATTTGATTTTATCGCTATTGTGCCCCTCCTACTGTCTCATTGTGGCTTCTTCTTTGTCTTTGGATGTAGGATATCTTTTTTGGTAGTTTTCAGCTTTTTTCTTTTTTTTTTTGTCAATGGTTGTTCAGTAGTTAGTTGTGTTTTGTTAAGAAGGGGTGAGCTCATGTCCTTCTACTCCACCACCTTGCCACTTCCTCTAGTCACTCCTTTTAAAATGATAAAATTTGGACAGGTTTTCTTTCAAGTATCTATCCTTTTCCTTATTCCTCAATTTGATGTTCTTGATATTTGGCCTTATTATGTCTACCTTCAATTTTTTTTTTTACTTTAAAACTGGTCTAATTCAAGTCTTTTGTAAAGCAAAATAATCCTAATTAAAGTTGAGTATGCCAGGACTTAAATTATTTGACCCCTTTTGAACACAGCCCATAGATAAAGTGACCATATAATTTATTGTCCAACACAGATTTGAGATTAAAAGGGGGAGCTATCAATACTTTCACTGGAATAGTATGAGTAAACCAAGACTGCTCCAGGCAATCTGAAATGTGTATATATATATATATATATATATAAGAATATGTATATGTGAATATACATATGTGAATATATATATATGTGAATATATATATATAAACTTAAAACAATAATTTCACTTACAATTGCTCATGTTGAATTTCTTATGTGTAAAATACTTAACGTTTCTTTTCCTTAAGCCACATAAATAAACATCAGTGAAACACATGGGATTTATGTGTGTTCAGATAACAAGGCACAAAGCTAACCTGGGGGAATGCACTTCTTCTCGCATGTTTTCTCACTGGTCTCTGGGGCACTGGAGGACAAGACAGGGACATTAGAGTTTTATGAGCTATTTGGCTTCACTCCAGGGACATCTCAACTTTGGAATTTTTCTGGTGGGCATCATCTTTCAGCTGCTTTTCTCTACTGCCTCTTCTCCAGTGCTTCATTGCAGGGTCCTGAGCTTTTTTGCAGGAAGCACTGAGAGGAACATCTTGTTTTTTTAACCACAGTTTAGCAACTGTGCCATTTATTGGCCTCTTGGGAAGCCACATTCTTGGATCACCATCATACCAATTAATTGATTTTTTTCCCCCTGCTTAGAAAAAAGAAAAAACGCTTTGCAAGGAAATAAAAAAGATACATTAGTTGGTTATTAGAAATACTGGGAAAGATTTTTCATTAAAAAGTGCTGTTAGAAGAAATGCTGAGTTTTGTGGCATGTTAGGTAAGTAGATATCTGACCCTGAATACACATAACTAAGCAGTGAATCCAAAGACCTTACCGCAGCTTTCAAGGCCCTGCATGATCTTGCTCCTTTTCATTTCTAAACTCCTCCCCATCTCCCTCCCCACAGTCCACTCCAGCTACACTGGTTTCCTTGTTTCTTCACAGGCAAGGAGATGTGGTGCAGGGCCTTTGCATTTCTCATCCTCAGTGTTGGAAATGCTCTGCCTCGAGATGTCTGCATGGGTCACATCCTAGCTTCTTTCAGGTCTTTGCTCAAATGCCACATAATCAGAGTCTTCCTCTGACAGAAAATTATTATTTTCTATCAGCAATTTCACATGCTTCCTTCGAACACACACACACACACACACACACACACTCATACCATTCTTCATCTACTTACCAAATTTGTTTTTCTTTGTGGCACATACGACCACATGAATTATACTACATACGTCTTTTATTTTTGCTGTGATTGTTGGACAGTAAAGGGACTTGAAGAATGTAAGCTCCATGAGAGTAGGGACTTGGTTTGTTAAGCTCATTACTCTATTTATAACCCCTGAACATCCAGGTTTTCAATAATAATTATTGAATGAATAATTGAATACATGAATCATGTCTCATTGACTTGGCAGGTGATTTTCCGTTTGGCTAAAGTAGACATTTGAGTAACTTCCATGAAAGCTTGTAGGATGAAAGAGAATAACTACAAAGCATCATGCTCAAATAGGATTTTCTTTTAGGTCTGGATAGATCTGCTCTGGTTTTCACTCTGTACATAAAGATTTGCATTTCATCTCTTCTAATGGCTGGCTGTCCAGTCAAACACTCTGTGCTGTGCTACTCATACAGCAGATGCCTCATGTAATGGGCCATGGTACTCAGGTTTCAAATCAGGCTGAGTATTAAAGTTTGAATCATTTGTTGGGTTTTATATGAAATTCAGTCCTGGGACTTGACTAAAATTCAAGAGATAGTAATCTCACCTTTTAATCTCACACTTCATTAAAGGATTCATGATCTTTGCAATTAATTCTTAATTTATAATTTACCCTGGCCCCTGCTTTTCCTCTTACTTTCTGCATGATTTTTCTTGTTCCATTTTAACTACTTAATAATGTTTACCAGAGATAAATGTGGAAAGAGTGGTGATGAAAACCTGGTTATTGTCTTCAGGTATTGTTTTGACCCAGCACCAACGCCCTCCTGCCCTCCTGTTTGGATGTTTTCTGATTACTTAATGAGATTATGGCTCTTCTGACTACCTTTCAGCTTTATTTCACTTAAGGTTGGGCTTTTTCTTTTAATTCCTTATCATCTGCTAAATTACACTAGCATTCTCTTCATTTCTTTGTTTAGAAGAAATAATAAGGTCAGATATGTAATGGAGAACATATCAACTTACCATATATGTTCTTCCTTCACAGAGCTCACCATTCCTCCCATCATTTGTAGAAAATATTTGAGGTTTGGGATTTGCCCACTTGGAGAAGGAGGACTAACAGTATTTCTTTCTCTCTGACTACTTTACCCAAGGCCACCCGGGTGGGATCTGGCATCCTTCCCCTTTTTACCAACTTCACTTAGATCTTCCTAGACTTCCTATATGCCACTCCTAAAATATAGAATCCTCAATAAAGAATTTTCCAACTTACGCTTGTGAAGTTTCTTGACCTGTTTTACTAGAATTGTTTCTCATTTTTGATCACTTTTGTAAATGTGAATACTTCTGTTTTTCCTTTTTTCATAACAAATGTGTTGTGCCCAAATAAATATTCTCTCATCTCCTGAATAAATCCACCATTATGCTACACACAAATTAAAAATCACTAGGGGTTTTAAGGGCAGATTTTTTTTTTTTTTTTCTTTCTCTCGGTACGCGGGCCTCTCACTGCTGTGGCCTCTCCCATTGCGGAGCACAGGCTCCAGATGCACAGGCTCAGCGGCCATGGCTCACGGGCCCAGCCGCTCTGCGGCATGTGGGATCTTCCCGGACCGGGGCACGAACTCGTGTCCCCTGCATCGGCAGGCAGACTCCCAACCACGGTGCCACCAGGGAAGCCCTAAGGGCAGATTTTAATTCACATAAATAGAATAAAATTATTGCATGCTTTTATAAGCAGTGAAATCATTATGGCTACTGAGTTTGTAGTGCGTGGCCAACAGTGGTTGGTTTATAGCATTTTGATCAAAATAGAGCCCATATCTTTAGGTCAGCCAAACCATCAACTCAAGTCATGCACATAAAAGAAATTTTATTCTGGTTTTAGTTCATTTTCTCCGTGGTGTTTGCAACGGAACTGTGAACAGATGGTTACCTAAGAACCTGAGTCTTTGCTTAAGGCATTGAACTAGTTACTCTTGAAGGTATAGAATCTTGCCTGGCCTTGTGCCTGTTCCAAGAGATACCTAATAGTATGGCTCTCATGATCGGATTAATCAATGGTTAATACATTTTGTAAGTGTATATTTTTATTGAGTAGAAATGTCTTTCAAGTGATTTTTTTTCCTCTAGGGAAAAATGTGCTCCATGCGTAAAATTAAATTTTTATATTGACGTCCCATCAAAATAATTAAACACTACCCTAAATAATACTTAAAATATTGGATTTTATTAAAACATGCTTTTGTATTTAAAAAAATGATGGTGCTACTTTGTCTCAAAACAAGTATAAAGTTTTCTCTTAGAATTATATACCTAAAGTTTTGATTCCTAAATACAGGTATATTATGACTCCATTTAATCTTCCTTATTATTTAAGAATATTCAACATAATTTTAACATAAGCTATTTAGAAGTAATTTATCATTTAATAGATGTTCAACTTTGTCTGGAAGCTTTGCTGTCATTGTTTAAGCATCAAATCTTCTGAGGCCTTCTCAGAGCAGGTTTAGCCACTTACTTCTTTGTGTTTCTCCTTGATTTTTGTTAAATATTTCTCTCGCATAACAATTTATCTGTATAGTCAACCTGCCACTCAAGACTGTGAGGTTTCCAATATCAGGTGCTTTGACATAAACTGAGCTCAGAGCTGGCCTATAGTGGTGCCCAAAGAATGTTTGTTAAATGAATGACTGATGTGAAATAAATTTAAGAATATAAAATTATTATATCCAATAGCAAAGCCTTAATTCCTTGAGCCTGTATAAATCAATTTGCAGAATATTTAAATAATTAATAGAAGAATAAAAATCTAATGATGGTGATTTCTAGGTCAATATTATTTTGGCACACATGATTAAAATTTTGATGACTTTGACAAAAAAATTGTGTTCTTACAATGGTAAGCTTTTAGTTCAACATCCAGAGCAAAAGAGATTGAAAATTATAATGACTTAAGTGGTTGAGAAAACTGATTGCACCTTAAGTAAGAGACGTAGAAGAGAGGCAAGGAATTGAAGTGAGCAATCAGCTAAGTATCTGTTAAAGCTAAGTAGAATGTCATGCAAACTGAGCAGGGACTCTGCTGAATGAGGTAATGAAATGAGTGGCAGAAAGCCTACTCAGAAGTCATTCTGAATGTCAGTAGGACTTTTTTTTTTGCCTTTTTCCTATATGTATTATGAAGAATTGGGACTGGAGCATTACATTTGGGAGCCAGCAATTAAAACCATCATTTTGAGTTTTATACTCCCACAACATTTTTTACACTCCTACAAACCTTTTAAGATCAACCAATTAGAAACTGTACTGGCTTAATTACTGCCTTTCAGTAATGCCTAGATCTTTCCTGCTTACTGTCCCCTTCAATATTTCTCTGAGGGCAGTTCTTCTAGTGTATTCTCTTTCCATTTTATCCCACTTAGAATTTAGGCTCATTTACATCCAGTTTTCTCAGTTGTAGATACAAAAATATGGCTTTGGCGGGTTCCTTTCCTGATGAAATTGAGCTTGGAAAGATCGGGAGGTACACACAAAAAAATCAATCCTCCTGCCAAGGGCAGTAGATTGGAGGGTTCTTAGATGTTTCTACTTCATGGGATGCTCTTATCATTTTGGCCTTTCCTTGACTTATTGATGTCTGCATACTAGTCTGTGGTCCTTCAGCTATCAAGTATTTAGTTTCTGAATAAATATTTATATTGCCACTCTTTGGTGTTTTAGAAATAATCTGCTATAATCCATTTTCTAAATGCTATTGCCATCCCCATCCTATTTAGTAGACCGCTATTGCTTGTGTAGTCACTTCTCTGCAGGAGTGTGGTTCTATGTTAGTGTGGCTATCATCAAAAGCAAGTATGCAATGATAGCTTGGGGTGCTCTCTGAGTGCAGAAGAGGAACAATTGCTCTGGTGACCTAGTGCAGGCTAGTGGTTTGTGCCGGATGTGCCACCTAGTTTTGCATTAGTCAAGAAGAAGGACAAGTATTCATCAGCTATCCCTTCCATACTTAGAGACTTTTTATAGGCCTTACAAAAAATAACTTGCAGTATTCTCAGAGTATAAAACGGCTTCTGGAATGATAGAACTGTCCCCGAAGAATGTTTCCCAAACTCAAAATGGAAGCTTCATTTGTGTCTTGAAGTTATTCATGAAGTAAGCACCTAACTGATCACAGATCTCAGGATTCAGCTAGGAGTCTCAGTAAGGGGGTGATGGTTTGGTGATCTCATGAACAGACACTGGGCTGTGAATTTTGAGGTGACCAAGGCAGCCAGGTTTCTATGCTCTAATGATGTTGTTATAATAAAAGTACTCTAGGACTTCCCTGGTGGCGCAGTGGTTAAGAATCCGCCTGCCAATGCAGGGGACACGGGTTAGAGCCCTGGCCCGGGAGGATCCCACATGCCGTAGAGCAACTAAGCCCGTGCGCCATAACTACGGAGCCTGCGCTCTAGAGCCCGCGAACCACAAGTACTGAGCCCGTGTGCCACAACTACCAAAGCCCGAGCGCCTAGGGCCCGTGCTCCGCAACAAGAGAAGCCACTGCAATGAGAAGCCTGTGCACCACAACGAAGAGTAGGTCCCTCTCGCCGCAACTAGAGAAAGCCCGCGCACAGCAACGACGACCCAATGTAGCCAAAAATAAATAAATTTTTTAAAAAAAGTATGTTCGTTGTGGAAAAATTTGGAAAATGCAGACATGTATATAGAAAAAAAGTAAAATTATGCATAAGCCCATCATTCAAAGAGGTTGTTGCCATTAACATTTTGTAGTATTTGTGCAGATTCTTTTCTGTGCACAGACAGCAGACTTACAGCATTAGGTGATTTAACATTTATATGTGATTTGTAATCACAGTGGTTCCATGAAGTAGTGCAGTTTGTTGTCTTGCTAAGACACTGATGTGCATCATGCATGCTATTAAGTAGGTGCGCACAGTGACTCCAATGACCATGGAGCAATCACATCTCAGGGAGGCCTAGCATACAAGTTAGGGGAAATATTATGTGCTACAGTATTACTCAAGAATTTTGGAGTTTTTAAGGTTTTTGGCTATATCCTCAAAGAGTATCAAGTGTATATGGTAGCCTGTGACTATGAGTGTGTGTATATGCTTGTGTGTAATCACATTTTATATTTAGTAGCCTGATTTTCTTCACCCAGTGTCATAGACACTTTAGCATGTTATTAGATATTATTTATAAATTAGATAGTATTATATCAAATATTAGCTATTATTCGGAATGGCTTATTACATCCCATTAGTGGACCTACCTTAATTTATTTAACATCATTGGATACTTAGGTGGCTTATAGAGTTATGTCTATTTGTCTTATTGTTGCTATTACAAGTAACGCTGTGATGAATTTCCTTATTAGTTTAGCTCAGAATTCCATGAAGTAATTAGACTGACGTGTGTGTGTCTTTAAAATTTTTGAAACATATTGCCAAATTGCTTAACAGAAAGATTATTCTCATTGACGTCCCTTCTGCAAGTTTAAACTGTGCTAGTCTCAGTACACCTTCACCTGCATTAAGTCTTATAAAAATGATTATAGTAACTTGACAACATAGTAGTTATTATCTTTCTTTGTATTACTCTGTGCAGTTTACTATCTCTTATTGACCATTAAATTTCTTTTTAAATTAAATCACGTTTTTTGCCTGTTTTTATGTGAGATATTAGTGTTAATCTTATTAATTTGCAAGTGCTTTTTATAATAAATGGAATTCATCTTTGCCTGTCATAAACCATGAATTTGCCCACTTTTTTCCCTTTCTATTGCTGCCATCCCTGTCCAAGTCCCCTTATTTTCCATCTGAATTGCTTCAGAAGCCAAAATTCCTAACAGGTCTACAAGGATCAAGCCCCTGTTTACCATTCTAGCTTTGCCTAAAGACCATCCCCTTGCTCTCTGCACTGACCTTCCTTTACTTCCTTGACCACTCATTGTCCCTGTCCTCTCCTGTGCTTGGCAAGCTCCATTCTCCCCACAACCGACTTTACCCGACTAAGCCCTGTTTTTAGGTTAGGCTTCCTTGAACATCCTTGTATTGATAGCATCCTTTTCTTTTCTTCCTTACACTGAAAACAACTATAATTCATTCATTTATGCAAACTAAATTTTGGACAATTACCTGCATAATTGAGATGGGATAAGTGATTGACATGCATTATTTCTACAGTTTTGCCAAAAATATGTATATAAAAACACATCTGTTAGGGTAGAATTTTAAAAAAATGGTCTCTATGGTTCATGGAATGTGAACCATCCTCAAAGAGTAATGGACAAGACCAGGAGCTCTGGAGTCTGAGGGCTTGGGTAGGAATCCTGGACCCACCGATTTTGAACTGTGTAGTCTGGGGCAAGTTACTTAACCTCTCTGCACTTTGCTTTCCTCCTCTGTAAAATGGGGTTAATAATCGGATCTGTCTTTTATGATTGTTGTGAATTTCGAATGAGGTAATTCATGTGGTGCTTAGCACACAACCTGGAACATGGTAAGCACTCTATAAATGTTAGTCATTTTCCTCCTTTTCATCCTCATTTCTGTCTTCGTCATCTTTGAACTTTATTAAGTGCTAACTCTGTACAGCATAGAGCTAGATGGTATCTGGGTTTCTGTTTTCGTTGCAGGGAATTTCTCTGCTGGTTTTGAAGTGCTTCTTCTCAGATAACGTAGTAACTTCTGATTGTAGTTTGTGCAGTCTTTTCTGTCACTCTGCCATTCTTCTTTAGGATATTTCATTTCTGCTTCCAGAATGGTAATGCATGTCTTCTGGAATACAACATAACTTATTTGTTTTCTTTTTTGGCAGTATATATTTGAGTATTAACACTCAGATCTGTTTTTCTTGACAGCTGGCAAACTTCCCCAGACTCTGCGAGGAAACGGAAAGGATTGTTGCTAACCACATTCGTGAGCGAGAAGGGAAGACAAAGGACCAGGTGAGGAGAGGCCTTCCCTGGTGGGCAGTGTCCTTGTGGGAAGTGGAAGACCTCTCCAGGATTGTTTGGTCTCCAACAGTTGGCGTATCCCTGAATGGAAAAAAAAAGAGCTGAGAACACCACCACATATGTTTATTTTTACTTATTTATGAATTTTATACATGTGTTGCTATACTAACATCTTGCGTATGTTAAAAATATAAACATATATAAAGACCTTAGAAGGATAACATTTAAAAAGCAGTAATAGGAGTTCCATTATTTTTTTCAACACTTCATGAATCATCATGTGTACCCTTAGCATGTACACACCCCACTTTGAAAACCACTAATCTGGAAACATATCACATATTTTCTTTAAGATCGGGCCCACAGATGGGCACCAGGATATTCATAAATTGCTGAAGTGTTTTGCAAAATGTTTAGTGTTTTTATTTTTTTTCTTGAGGAGAATGGATAAAGCTATTCATCAGCGTATCCATGGAACCTATGACTAAAAAAATAAAAACATTTAAGAACAGCTCTTTTAAGCATTTCTAACTATTTTGTAAATACACATGGTTTGTAAGGAGTGGCTTTGAAATTGTCTTCGAATCTTGGCTAACTACGAATGAACGATTATTTTCAAGTGAGGATAATTCATTGAAAAAAGTTAAGGACTACGTGAAAATAATTCAAGCTTCTTAAATTTAGGTGGATGTTTTCTTAGTTACTTATAAAACATTATAATGGGAAACACAAAGGTTTTCAGATGCTCTTCAGTTACAGGACACAGCTGTGAGTGTGACAGCATGGAGAGGACACTGGACTGAAGCCATGTGTTCACCACAGAGTAACAGCATGTTCTTGAGCAAATCACTTCTCAGGACTGTTTTTTCCTCATGTACAATGTTGAAATGTTGGTCTATATGATCTCTGAAGTCCTCTATAAGTTAGAATTCCAAGATTTTGTGGTTCTTAGGTGAATTGGAAAGAAGGAGAGAAAGAACTGGGGAAAAGGAGGAAGGCAGAATAGGAGAGAGAGAGGTAGAGACAAACCACAGGGAGAGAGACACATGCAACATGTGTTAGAGGGTGCTGTAGGGTTGGGGTGGGCGTGGAAGGAGAAAGCGAAGAGACAGAGGGATGGAGGCCTGGCAGGTTGGGATATTTGTGAGTGACTCTGGTAACAACCTGCTGCTCTCTGCTCGAGCTTTGGGATTCATTGCTGCTACTTTTTATCATCGCGTGGTTTTTTTTTGCGGCACGCGGGCCTCTCACTGTTGTGGCCTCTCCCGTTGCTGAGCACAGGCTCCGGACACGCAGCCTCAGCGGCCGTGGCTCACGGGCCCAGCCACTCCGCAGCATGTGGAATCTTCCCGGACCGGGGCATGAACCCGTGTCCCCTGCATCGGCAGGCGGACTCTCAACCACTGCGCCACCAGGGAAGCCCTATCATCGCGTTTTGAAAGTCAACTCACAATTATTCATAGTTTTCACTTATTTCGCAACTTTCTCACTCTTGGAGTAGTCACAATAGCCAAAAATGGAGAAAATAGGCTTTGTGACTTAGTAGAGATAAACAAATCAGTGTTAACTCATGAGCCAGTGAAGTCAAGCCTGGGTCCAGGTATACAACCCGAGACCAGAAGTTCCCCCACACACCTAATGTCATGGCTCCTGCTGGACCAAGAAAACGAGTTCTGTTATCAACTGTACTCCTGACCTTAAGTAACTAAGATAACCATTTTAATTTGTGTCTTTATTCTATGAAGTTCAAATGATAATACATTCTACTTAACTCTTAGGGATCCTGTGTAAAAACAGTATTGAGGAAAAAGTTGTACAGTTCTTATCTTAATTATCTTTGTGTTCATATCTAAATCAGTTAACTTCTTCATGTTTCATAGTTTTTGTTTTACTGAAATGACACACTCACATTTTTCATTGTCATTAAGATTGTGGGCTCCAGGGACTTCCTGGTGGTCCAGTGGTAAAGAATCCGCCTTCCAATGCAGGGGACGTGGGTTCCACGCACCGTAATGAAAGATCCCACGTGCCTCAATGAAGATCCCATGTGCTGCAACTAAGACCCGATGCAGCCAAAAAAATAAGGAAAAAAATTATTAAAAAAAAAAAAAAGAAAAAAAATTGTGGGTTCTGGGTTCAGACTGCCTGAGTTCGAATCCAAGCTCTATCATTTGCTTTCTGTGTAAATGAACAAGTTATTTATTAATTTTACACTTCAGTTTCCTCATCTGAAAGTGGAATAATAATGGTAGTTAACTCACAGGTATTTTGTGAGGATGAAATGAAGTAATCCAGATATAGCTCTTAGTTCTTCATTAATTTTAGTTGTTTTTGTATTCCTAAAGAGCTATGACACATAGTAGACATGAGAAAGAATTGCCTTTTCTGATTTCAAGGGAGACTGTCTTCCATCTGTACCTCTGAGGTAGTGATTACTTCATTCCCCAAGTGGGAGTTAAGGGAGGGAGCGAGCATCTCTCTCCTAAGTGACCATCTCAGGTGGCCTGGTTTGACAGTTAATCAACTGCCTGAAGAAGCTGGTGCCTGCCACTGCTAATATTGACCTGTGTGGCATAGTAAACACATGCATGTTTTTGGTAACGTGAACATGTCAGTTTGCATAGATTTCACATTTGAGTTCTGAACTCCGTGCTGCTTTAGGCCATATGGTACTTCTGAAGTCGCTGGTCAGAGAGTGACCCATTTCCTTAGACTTCTGTGCCAGTACTGCTTTGAGGTATTCTTGCAGTTTTTTAAAAAAAAAATGGAATTATTACCAACCTCTGCTCTGGAAACTTTGTGTGTGGGGGAAATTCTTCAGAATTAAAAATATGAAAAACCATAAATCTCCCTGAACGTTTTTCTAAAACAAAGGTTTTTTGAGCTTCGGTGTGTGCCTGCTGTTATTCCAGGTGCTTCCATACATGTAATTACATGTTGAAATGGTTGGCTTTGTGGGTGATGACTGCTACCAGGGGTAGCTGTACATTTCTTCAACTAAATTTTCAATAACTGTGGGTGAGAAAGGCAGTGAGAGAGAGTGAAAAAAAGAGAAAAAATGTACTTTTTTCCTTTTCATCCCCCACATGCGACCTGGCTCTTTTCCTAGGATGAAAACAGACTCCCAGTTTCCAGGAATATGAATGAGAGCAGCCATAGTTGTTATTTTTCTTCCACTTTTCCCCCGTACTGCAGTCCAAGTTAATGTGTGTGAACGTCCAAGATATTCACAACAACCTTTGGCAATGTTGAGAATTATGTAGATATTTTGCTCTTTATGGTGGCAACTACTAATTTGTGCTTAAATATTATGGTTTATTGATCCAAACTCCTAGCCAAATGGATTTGGGGTATAAAATTTAATAGAATCTGGATTTATTGTAGGGAGAATAGTGGCAATGCCACAGATAATCTAATAGTGATGACTCCTCCTAACTCTTCAGTTTTCTTCATTGAGAGAAGAAAAAAAACTATTATCTGATGATATGAAAGTTTTTCATACAAGTATGATATTGTTGACCCAGTTAGTGCCTGGGCATTGGCTTTATGTTGGTAGTGGGGATGGGTTTGGGGTGATTTAGTCTTTTTTTCGGTAGGGCTCCTCGGGGCTCACAGCAAGATTTGGTCGGATGACCAACTGAGATTAGCCACAAAAGCAAAGCCTCAGAGACCATAGCATTGGGTAATGAGTGAGAAACAATAATACTTGGCCATGTACTAATTATATGGGAATAAATTTCTCCCTTTAAAATAAACTATTCTTCAAGACTGGTAGATAGTCATAGAATTTACAGCCACAAATGTTTCTCAGGCACCTGTTGTGTGTATCATGCTAGGTTCTGGGGATAAAGTGGTGAACAAGATAAATATAATCTCTGCTTCCATGGAGCTTATAGTCTTGCAGGGAAGCAAAACATCAAACAAAATATAATATAAATAATTAATTACATTTGTGATAAACACCACAAAGAAAAAGTATAGGGTATAATACATAAAAATATTATCATGATTTATAGACTATATGAGAGTAATAGCATGATCCAACTTGGTCTTGGGTGAGGGTGTGGGGTGAGGATCAGGGAAGGCTTTCCTGAGGACGCACCTCCTGGGGGGCATTATATAGACTGTGCCAATGAACTGTTACCACAAATGCTTGGATGCACTCAGATTTCACCTTCAGTGAAGCCTATTGATTTCAAGGAGGCTTTTTATTTGTATATTGCCTTTTTGAGTTGGTTGATGAGATACTTCTACTTGCCTATAGGGAGCTTAAAGAGATAGAAAGAGGAAAAACAAGAGGTGATATTGCTATTTTGTGGCTAACAACATATGATGTCTACAGGAGCAGGAAGCTCTAAGCAGCTCCTCCATGGCCTTCGTGCCACGTGTATTTTTATACATGTGTCCTTTTGAACATTACACCTACGTTTTAGAGGAATAGAATAATTCTAGGTTCTGTGTTAAGTTGGCTCTGTGTTAAGTAAGCATGTTAAGTACATGCTTATAAACTATAATGCTGTTGTCTTCATGTGGGACTCAGGCTTTTCACATAGATCTTTTGTTTCTGAGTTTAGAGTAAAAATGAGAGTCTAATGAAAAAATTTAATGCAACTTTTCATTCTAACTGAAGCATCCTTTTTAAAATTAAATAAAGATAAATGATTTGTAGGCTATTACTGAATTTAGTGTTTGAGAATATTTAAGATGGGTTTTCACTGAAGTGATTCTCTTGGACTTATAGGTACTGCTGTTGATCGACATCCAAGTCTCCTACATCAACACCAACCACGAAGATTTCATTGGCTTCGCAAAGTACGTGAAATCCTTGATTGTCACATGCATTCCTCCTGCTGGTTTGTCTCAAATACACATGTGAATTTCTACAACAACCCCAGCATTCTGTGTCAGGATTAACTCTGAGTCAACCTACTGAGGAGATCTGAGCCTCGTGGCCATGGGGCCATTTTCTCTGAATAAAGGAGTTGGCTTCTTTATTGTACAGCATGTGAAATCATATGTAGCTCAGATACTCCTTGTTTTTGGATGATGATCTGCAGTTTGTACTTGAGCTCCCATAGATAAGCAGTAACAGATGCACATTTAAAATATGTTAGGGAACAATTTCTCACATAAATTTGAAATATCAAGTGCAATTCACAGGATACAAGCTATTTCGCCATCCCTAAATCAGACTATAGTGGCCTATTTTTTAAAAAAACTGTCCTTTGTGAACTTAGATGTAATCTTTTTGGATGAACATTCTCTTTTCTATGAAGTATATATACTTTATATAGGCTTGTCTATATATTGCTATTCTATCATACATGTGTTCTGTTGTATTCTAATATTCTGTTGCTATATTCACAGATATTGTCAGGTAAACATTATGCTTAAGTATTCAAGGTTGGTTATTTATTGTGTGACATTTTCAAGACCCTGAATTTACCATTTTTTCCTGCCCTTTAGTGGAATCAGTTTTTTACTGCTTTTAAAGAATTTTGATTCTAACTCTAAAATATACCTGTGGCATGTAAGCGGTTCAAACCTCAAGTATATAAAATATAGTTTATTTTATATAAAAAATAAGGTAAAGAGGCCTATGTACTGTTACTTTACTATGTATTCAAGAATAGGAACAAATAAAAAATGAAACACAAGAAAATGTAAAACTAGCCTGACTTAGTTTTACATTTTGACTTAGAAGAAACAGATATCTAGATCATGTGATCTAAACTAAACAGTGGCCTGAGGAATTTATAGGCATGTTTTAGAGAGGAAAGTCCCAGTTATTCAACAGAAAATTGTCTCATTCTGAACATAGCCTAACGAACAGTGTATACACATTTTGCATCCAGCAGTTATTACTACTGTGTGGTACACTAGTTTTTGGTTTTGGTACATTAGTTTTTTCAACTGTTTTCTGTCTGTGACTTATGTGTAAAATTGTTAGAACTCAGTGATTAATATGTTTCTTTAGACAGTTGTCTTTTTTAGCCGGCACTGCCCGCTCCAACGTCTAGATAGGGATTTACTCCACAGCCATTTCACACAGACCTGCTCCCCTGTCTTCTAGCCCCTATGGCTCTCATCATCTGTTCTGCTCATTTCCCTCTGCAAAATCACCAGTGGCAAGAAACCTAGACTCTGATGTGTCTTCTTGTCCCTAGGCCTGGAAGGGTGGACCTGAGAATTTCTACCTGGTTTTCTGTGTAGTCAGTGAAATCTTTGTGGCCTGTTCTGAGCTCTGCTCTAGTTGCTATGGGGGAAAGAAAAAGAAAAGGAAAAAAAAATTGTCTTTTAGGAGCTTGCCTAATAATTGAAAAGTATAGAGAAATGCAGGTAAAAATTTAAACTGATGTATTCTGCATTTACTTCACTTGCTTCTTTGAGGAATTTAAAAGAAAAAGAAATCCTTGAGTCATTTGAAATAACCAGGAATACTGCCTTTCATGTTGACTTTTATTGGTTACAAATGCCAGTTCGATTTTTGTAAAAATGTAGCAGATGCAGATATAAACTTGACACCGTAACTTAAAAGTGAAAAGGATATTGCAGCACTGTCCTGTTATGGTATCCTGATTCAAGGAGGAAACAGAGAAAAAAATCATAATCAGTATGGAAAGATTCAAGTTTTGAACATGTTTTTTAACCAGCACTAAATTTAAATTTCACCCCTATACTCTGCTTGAAACATTTTCCCCCTAGATTATCCTTTTACTTATTTTTAAAGATAAATGGTCCAGAGTTTATGTTCTCCAGTAAATTTTAATATTTTCTACCTCAGAAACTGTTGAACTAAAGTATTAGGTTGACTAGGTTTTCAAAGGCCTATAATTTTGCAAATGAAAATACTTCAGTTGCAGCCTTTTGGTACAGTCTCTCTGTAATCCAGGTGACAGTCCCATTTTTCCAGCAGTGAGATAGATTGTGAACCTTTATGATGCTAGGGGACTAAAAAGAATCATTGTTCAAACTGCTTTAGAAACCCAGCAACTTTGCACGTTTCTCATCTAATTTAAACTGCACACCTAAACTTCCTTTTGAAGGACTGGTCTGGGAGTCAACAGTCTGAATTCTTTTTCCAGGGTTTGCCACTGATGAGGTTTGGGTTTTGGCCACTTAGTCTCTCTGTATCTCAGTTTATTGCTCTGTCAAATGGAATAATAAAAAAATCCCTGTCTTGTATACTTTTCAGGATTGTTGGAAGATCAAATTAATGAAGTTATGTGCAAGTGCCTTTGAAAATTGTGGTGCAGTCTGTAAAAGTGAGAAAGTACCATATGTACACACTCATACACACACACACACACACACACACACACACACAGGGGAACTTGATTCTACGAGATGTACCATTTTACTTCATTTATGACGTTTTTAATGACTGGAGTATGATTGCCACTGAAAGACTTTTTTAGTTGCTGATGTTATCTCCAAATGTAATATTTTGCACTGAGACTCAGAGGTAAATGTTCTTTCTGTTTGTATGCTGAGTTGGAGTGCATTTCAATTTGACATGGGATAATTATGATGATGAAGAAATGTTCATTACAAAATCACTTTGAGGAGTTGTGGTATTTTTTGTGCTTTTAAAAATTAAAAAAATATGGTTGTAGCTATAAATTTTGAAGTTGGCAGGAATGCTGTTTCCATCAAGGAAGAAAAGTCAAGCCATATTTGAAGACAATTATGTAAGTATTTTTAAGTTCTGAAGATAGAAAATTAAAGTCTAGAGTTGAGGAAAATAAGCATTAGTTTCATGAGATTTTTAGAGATTTACCGAAAGAGGAGGACCACCCCTCAGATTTATAGGATGGTAATGTATAGAGTATTTTACACAGGTAGTTTGTTTTTCAACTGGGATGACATTTTGTTCTAAAAATTACCAAAAAGAAAGGAATACAAATTGCTAAAATTAGATTAATGGAAAGTGATGTCTCAGAGTAGTGTTCAAAACAACTCAAAATTCTTCTTTTTGCTATAGAATTTATTCTGCCATGTTGAATATGTGAAACTTTTTTTTCATCTCCCAGTTATTTGTTAAACATGGACCGTAAAATATGTACCATGTGTAATGTGTCCAAGTAAGCGCTGCTGTAGACTTGCTTTGGAATTTAATTTCTGAAGGCTTGGTTTTTCAATTGTAATATAGTTTCTGAACCTAAAAGTTTTGTATTTCAGAAGGAAATGTCAACTTTCCTCATGACTTAAGGATTTTAATTTGTCATTCTTTCCTGGTTAAAAAAAACCCCAACATTCTATTTTTCTTAACACAACATAATTAGTTTTTGTTATTTAAGAAAACGAGCTATTCCAATTAATTATTCTTCATTCACTTCCTCTCTTTCTCAGTAATCCTGTTGTCTGAACAGAAAGGCAGGCTTGTTAGCTGAATGCCTTGGGGAATGGACTTTCAAATTCTTGTGCTCTTCTCCATTTTCATGGGCACAGTTTGCCTTCTGAGTTACTAAGATTTTTGCAGTCCAGTGGTTTAAGAAACATGGGCTACAGATACACACCGTTAGAATAACATGTCTATGCCACAAACAGCAGACCGAGTCTGTTTTTCAATCTGCTGAGTAGGTCTCCCCACCTGTTTTCTCACAGTTGAAATGATAGTGTGCAGATTTCAGTTCTTGTTATGTGAGCACCATGAAAATTCTAAGGGTGGTAGCATTCATTATATCTCTTTCCTGATCCTCTGGAATGTCTCTGTTACCATTTTACTAAAGGCAGTATATGTGAACCTTGGCACCAAATTCCAAAACAATCTTGGTCTTTACCTTTACATTCTTTTTTTTTTTTACATTCTTTTTTTATGTGTCCCTAATACATAATCATATTCCATTGCAATGGTGTATCTAGTTCCTATTCTTACATGAGAATGTTCTCTCTCTTGTGGAATTAAAACTTAGGTATTAGATTATAGCAAGATCCTTATACGCTACTTTAGGAATTAAATGCTTGGTTTCCTACCAGGACTGGTAGAAATATAGATTTGAGCAACTTGCAAGGACCTCGTTAGTATCATCTATTTAAATAAGTTATAAATTCTAATGTTTCAAGCACTGTTTTAAAAATAAGTGGACTTCCACTTTTCTCTTTCATTCTCAAATCTGTTGTTTTGAACTTTATCTTCATCCTTAAAATGAGTCTTAGGAGATGAGTCATCTTTCTTTTATACGCCCCCAAGTTCTGTAGGGTTTTCTTGCATAATATTTAGCTTGAGACTTCACTAAAGATCCTACAGGGGCAGTCGACATCATGTAGTTTTCTTCTTCCTTTGGCTTCAATCTGATTGGATGGAGCCAAGCCTACATGTGATAAGTTGCACTCTTGGGACTCTCAGCAACTGTTTATAATCTTGGGGTAATATAAAAAAACATTCTAAAAGAGATTCTTTACCCCAGAGCAGTGCTGTCTAATAGAACTTTCTGAGATGATGGAAATATTTTATAACCTATGCTGTCCAATACAGTAGCCACTAGCTACATGTGACTATTGAGTAGCTGAAATGTGGCTAGTAAAGCAGAAGAAATGAAAATTAAATTTTAATTAATTAAAATTTTAATTTAAACAGCCACTTCTGGCTACCAGCGACTGTACTGGACAGCACAGTTCTAGAATACGGTGAATCCAGCTGATTGCTCTGGGTCCTTTAGCAGGCTATACTTTATTGACAACTTGGTGGTAACCTACAGTGGTGGCTTCAAGAAGAGAAAAAAGAGGTAACTCTGTTAACTCCTTCTAAACAAACCCCAGGGCTCAGGAATATACAGTCAGCTTTTTAAATGCTCTGTCACTACAGTATAAAGGATAGACTTTTCTCTTCCACTGCCTTAGTGTGTATGTTGCCATTTTTCTAGTAATTCCTCCATCATAGCACAACTGACGTTTCTTTTAATTTCAAATCTCCTCTACAAACTAAACGTAGTAGTAGAGGGAGAGGTACGCTCTGACGTTTGCCGTGGAATCTGCATCTCTGAGGGACTCCATTTTCTTGATTCCTTTGAGTCCTCTTGGGTTTGACTTAGAGTCAGTACTCCTCTTTCTTCTTTCTCACTTCTCTTTTACTTTTTGGCTCACCGTAGCCTTGTTTCTACCACACCACTGTACTGAGACTGCTTTCGGCCAGGAGCGAACAGTTAATTCAATGGACAACTCTGAGTCCTTTGTTTGACATCATTAACCACTCCTTGTTGAAGAGACCTATCCTATCCCTTTGCTGAAATAACTCTCCATTGTCTCCTGGCTTTCCTCTTTCTGCTCTAGCCACTTCTTCTCGTTTTTATTTTGGAGCTCTTTATCCTCTGATCATGGCTTAAGAACTTCTTTTTATCAGTATTCTTCTGTAGACCCTTTTCTTTTCTCACTCACTGCACTATCCCTGTCCAATAGTGTTACCCACCACAGTGGTTTCAGTTACCAGCTTTATTTGATGCCTCTAAATCTAGATCTCCATTCCAGAACTTTTTCTTGGACTGTTACCATAGTCAGCTACATACTGGAAATCTCTACTTGTATATCCTAGGGAAGCCTCAACCCAGTATTCCCAAATTAAACTCATCATCTGATTTTATAATTCATGCCTCCTCCATTGTTCCCACTCTCTGTGGGTGGTAACTCCCAGTTGCTCAAACCAGAAACCTGAGTGTCATTCTTTACTCCTTGTTCCCCTCACCTTTGTTTCCTTCCATCTTTAACAGGTCCATATGATTCTACCTCTATAATATTTTAGGATTTTTTTCTATTTCTTCCTATCATCATTGCTATTATTAAAGTTAGTCTTCTCTTGGGTGGGTTGCTACAATGGTCTCCTTGCCCCTTGTCATGTTCTTTTTCATTCCTTCTGGAATTCTATTACTTTCAGAATAAAATGTAAACTCACTAGTGTGGTTTCCAAGGCCCTGTAGAATCTGTCTTTTGCTTACCTCTTCAGCCTATTCTATTGTTACTATTCCTCTCTATCCCAGCCCCTAACTCTGTGCTGTAGCCAGACTGGCCACTTTTGGATTCCTAAATGTACCATACTCGCTGCAGCACATGTCTATGGCACACTTCTTTAAATTATTTAAATTTCCTATTGCAGATAAACATTAAGAATCTGGTTGTATATAACCCTGGTATCAAAATACAATTCCATAAATATTTCTTAAGAAACTAAACACCGCGAGGTAATGTCAGTGCTGAGAGAGGTAGAGATACTGATTAATGCAACACACCGTTGGCCATCAAGCAGCAGACCTTGTTGGAGGGGAGTTAGAGGCCTGTGTATAACACAATCCTGTTTATAGAATACAGGCACAGACCAAGAGCTAGCGGAGTTCATGGGAAGGAGAGATAACTGGATGTTTCTGAGAAGGCATATTTCAGAAATGGTACTTGCTTTGATTTTGAAGGCTGGGCAGGACTTCCAACAGTCAGAGGGAGGGGGTCAAGGCTGGCTGCTTCCTGTCTTCCCTGGTTCAGAGTTCACACTGATTATTTCAGGGAGGTAATATTTAATAAAACACTTCTTTGATCATGCCATTTTCTGGCTTAGAATCTTTGAATACTTTCTGCTGCCTTCAGTATAATGACCAAATTCTCCATAATTGGCCCTAACATAGAGTTATTGTACTAGGTGGCTTTTAAGATCATTTATTGAATACAAACCTGAGTCTATGGTCATACAATTTTTCTTATAATAGTTTTACTTTCCACAACTTCCCTACATGTCCCAGCTTTCTACCTCCTGGCTTTGCTTATACTACTCCATTCTCTTGGAATGCGGTTGATTTTCTTCCTCTATTAAAATTTTACTTTTATTCAAGTTTTCTATGAAAATCTCAGATCAAATCAGACCAAAATGATCTTTCTTTTCTCTGAACATTCAGAGCAATTACCATATACAGGATTTATCTGATAAATGGTCACACATACCCCTTGCCACATTCTTATGTCATTATAGTCTTATTGCTTATGCACATGGACATGGATAGACACAAATATGCAAAAAAAATTTTTGAGCTAAGACGTAACATGGATTATTTTTCTTTGAATGTCTTTCAATGTGCTCTTATTTTTATAAAAATTTAAACCTTTTGTTATATAATTTCAAAATCATTATGTCTCAGAGCATTAAACTAATTAACCTAATTTGGTTTTATGTGTTTTAATGTTCTGGCGAACTCTTCAGCAGTGACTTGTGTGTAGTAGGAATTTTATATGATTAATAACGTACACACAGATATGGGGTTAATTATATCCCACATTTGAAACAGAAGCGCTTTTTTGGCTTTCTATTACAGCCTCACATATTTATTCTTTTAGAGCTTATTCCTTTGTTATTTGTGTTTTGTATGTCACTACCCACACTAGATAAATTGTAGGCTCTTTTTACAAGGACCATACCTTATTTATGTTTATATGTTCCACAGAGTTCCTTTCAGATAGTTGGTGCCCTAAAAGTTTTGACTTATGTCAAATTAAAACATTATATATAGGTGTGTTTTACAATATTGCAGATAAAACCAGTTAAAGACCTATTACCAAGAATACCTCTAAAGACTCAAATTAACTTGCAAGTCCTTACATGGTTTTCTGTGAACACATTTTTAAATAAGTATTTTGAAATATTTTCAGTTCAGTTATCATTGCATTCCTAAGAATTATGATAAAGGATGTTTTCTATCTAGGCAGATTATTTTTTATTATGTTACTTATGGAGTAACTTTAAGTACCTAAATATGTCATTAACAGCAGTATCTTTGGATTTATGGGGACAGTTGCTGCAAAAAAGATTATTTTTTAGGTGAAAAGTAAAGGTAATTTAGTATTTGTTCTAACACTAACATTTGAGATTGGCTTATAAAATAAATCTGTTTTTTCCCTGCATATTCTTACAAGTGGTAGATCCTAAATATGCATTATTTAGTAGATGAACATTCTATGTCAGTGGAAAATCTCTTCACCTAGTGGATATCACAAGCATCTGAGAGTAACTTTGCATCTCAAGGAATCTTAGATGTAAAAGAAACTTAAGAAACATTTCCCCAGCGCTTGTCTCTGTCTCTCTGACTCTTCACACCACACACACACACACACTTTATAGCCAAGAAACTAAGGTCCATTTAGGTCATACTCTTTGCCTAAGGTAGCACAAGGAGTCATCAACAATCTCTGTGTTTTTTGCTTAATATTCAGTTTCTTTTCTTTTATATGATTTTAAGGGGACCTATACATAATTTGAGGGTCCCCAGTAGTTCACCTACTTCAAAGTAAACACCTGTAAGTCTGCCATAGTTCGAAGTTACCACTACTAGTCAGTGATTTATTTTAAAATGGTTCCTGTTTAAAACAAAAAAACCTCTAAAACACAAGTATGATGCTTGGGAGAGATGGTCATATCCATGAAGAAGGCATGATCACATTATAATAGTAGTTTTCCCATTTCTTCCTAGAAGAGAGGAAAGCATGGGATCTGAAGCCCCAGGAAGAGTTGTACTTTAGGCACACTTTGTGCATCTGGGCATGGTGGGCAGCCAGAGGGCAGTGTGGGCTCATCAGACCCCTGGCCACAGACACAACCTTCACCTCATTCACAACCTCACCACAAAAACCTGAATAATGTAGATTTGGATTATGCAGAGAAAAGGTTGGAGAGAGATGAATTTTATAGTAATTAAGGGAATTAAGCATTTAACTAAAGACTAGAAAAATAATAAGAACCCAGGAGAGAAGAAAAGCTAAACTCTGAAATTAGCAAATTGAAAAAGAAAGAGACACAAAATATCTTTAGTAATGAAATACAGTGTGGCCTTTCAGCACCCACTTCTTCCCCATCCTCAGTTGAAGGTAGTATATAGTTTTTTTATGAGTTTGAAGGGAAGCAGCTTAAATACATCATGGGAGATTATAAAAGATTGCCATTTTGAGCAACTAAGTGTGGCATTGATTTCTGATGTGCTGTTGAGCTATAATATCCCACTACTTTAAACAGTTGATTGATAACCTTAATCTATCTTTTATGTTTTAGACTATTTCATTAATCTCCAAAACAGCTTCTATAAACAACTAAACAATCAGAGGGTTCAGTATTGCTAGTCTTCTCAGAATAACCAAAATGAGTTTTATTTTCTTATATTGATATATGTTTACTCATGGACTCACCAAAAGAAAGCCTTCAATCTTTTGAGAGATAGAGTAACATATTGCCTAATCTTGAGATTTCTGGGGTTAAATTGTTGGGGTGATATCTGGCTCTTATCCCCTCTGTGCTCATGTTATAATAGTATCACCCTCATCGGATTTCTCATTCAACAGATATTTGTTGAAGCCAGCTATGTGCCAGGTAGTTTCTACGCACTGGGGTTATAGCAGTGAATGAAACAGGCAAAAACCCCTGCTCACAAGGAGCTTTCATTCTAATGGAGGGAGGCAGATAATAAACACACAAAAAATCAGTAAACTATATAGTCTGTTTGAAGGTGAAAAATGCCATAGAGAAAAGCAGAACAGTATAAAGGGGATGAGAATCCTGGAGGAAGGGAGGGATTCAGTTTTGAATAGGGTGGTCGTGGTAGGTCTTACTGAAAAGATAAATTGGAATAAAGACTTGAAGGAGGTGATGTTGGGAGCCGTGCAGATATATGGGGGAAGTGTATTTTTTAGGCTGATGGAGCAGCTGGCATAAAGGCTTTGAGGTGGGAGTGTGCATGGTGGGATCAAAAAAAAAGGAGATCAGTATGGCTGGACCTCTCAAATGAAAGAGGTGGAGAATAGGAGGAGATGAGTCAAAGAGGTGGAGAGTGGGGGTTAAGGGCCTTGTGGACCATTGCAAGAATTTTGACTTTTACCCTGAGTGTAATTGTATTGCATAGCAGTAGAGGGTTTTGAGCAGAAGAGTGACAGGAACCCCCCTTTACAAGGATCACTCTGGGGCTTCCCGGGTGGCGCAGTGGTTGAGAGTCCGCCTGCCGATGCAGGGGACACGGGTTCATGCCCCGGTCTGGGAAAATCCCACATGCCATGGAGCGGCTGGGCCCGTGAGCCATGGCCGCTGAGCCTGCGCGTCCGGAGCCTGTGCTCAGCAATGGGAGAGGCCACAACAGTGAGAGGCCCGCGTACCGGGGGGGAAAAAAAAAAAAAGGATCACTCTGGCTTCTGTGTTGAGAATAGACATTAGGGGGACAAGCGTGTAAGACCAAAGAGACCAAACAGTAAGTGATGACAACAGTGCAAGTGAGAGATAATGGTGGCTTGGAACAAGGTAGTAGCAATGGAATAAAAAGATGTTGAATTTTAAAGACATTTTGAGAAGTAGAGTCAATAGCATTTTCTGACGATTTGATGTGGAAGTAAGAGAAAGAGGAACCAAGGACTTTGGCTTAAGCACTTGGCAATATGGAATTGCCATTAATTAAAAAGGGAAAGAAGGTGGGTGGAACAGGATTTAGGGAGGATGTCACAAGTTCAGTTTTCACAGATTAAGTCTGAGATGCCCATTAGACATCCAAGTGGAAATGTTGAGTTGTTGAAAACATATTTGAGTCTAGAATTGATGAGATGGGTCCAAGCTGACGATGCACTATGAGGGTTGTCAGAATACAGTGGAATTCAGAGCAATGAGATTAGATGATATCATGAGTTTGGGATCTGGAATTAGACTACCTAGTACCAGCACTTGTTAGCTGAGTAATTTTGGGGAAGCCACTCAGCTTCTCTGTGACTCAGTCTCTCCATCTGTAAAATGAATGAATATTACCTCACAGGGTTAAAATTAAAATAAAATCACTAATACCTGTAAACCACTTAGAACATGGCATATACTCAAAAAGTGCTGTCAATTTTCAGTACAATCTTATATACCTGTGGGATATCACTAATACTTAACCTTGACTTATTAATGCAGCAATACAGGTTTTCTTCCTGTGGTATATTATTTTTGATTTGTGATTACTAATTGGTTCTAGAAGTTCCATTGAGTTGGTTTTGCTTCCAGAATTAAACTGACCTGGATTTTTTATATTAGCTCTGCCTCAGTTGTTGATATATTTTTAATGCCTGTATTTATTTTAGTATCTGTTACGCGCTCAGAAAAAAATCTTATGATTTTCTCCAGTGCTTCTCTCCTTTGCTTTTCTCAGTGCTCAGCAGAGGAGCAGTCAGGTTCACAAGAAAAACACAATTGGAAATCAGGTAGGAATTGTTTAAAAGAATTAAAGCATGCATGTCCCAAAGAATTTGAACTAAATTGCTTGATTGACTTTTTTTAAATGCAAATTAATCATGTGCAAATTTTGCTGGAAATGCAACTTTTTGTTTTGTTTTTGCTTTTAAAGTTTTTGGAGTGAATTGCATTTTTTTTTTTTTTTTTTTGCTATTTTATGCAGTTAACCCTATTGATTTATTTTAAATAACTTTTCTGCTATTTGCTCTGCTTTTCAAATTTGCCTCCTTGTGTCCTGCTTTGCTTGCTTACATTACCCCTAAATTTGATTTAACATTGAATCTGTGAGTCAGTTCAAGGTTAAAATATGGTGAGTAGTTGCATGAGCTTTCTGGTGCTGCTGACTAGTTCACACATTTGCACAGCTTGGTAACAGTGAAGGGACAGCTCATAAAGAAGGCAGTTTGGGATTTAAGATTTAATCTCTGCCACACCACATCCTGTTGGTTAATGAAGATGTTAATTCCTAAGAAGATCTGATCTTTTAAGTTTTTGTGTTTTGGGCTGGCCAGCTGTCTCTGACTAATAGCGCTCTGCAGAGATTGCATTAACTCTGACAGTTTGCTGTTTCTTTTATGTTCTATGTGATAATGAATATTTGCATTGTTATTTCTTTTCAAGTCAAAACAATGATGGTTTTATAGTTTTTTTTTTAATTCAGAGGTACAATTGTTGAACAAATTGAAACCTCTGCTCTAAAATTTTTTGCATTGTTTTGAAAGGAGAAGAGGTAATAATAGACTTTATTTTGAAAACTTTTTTTCTGAACTAAAGCATATAATTCTTTGCTATTTCAGGGAACCAATCTTCCGCCTTCAAGGCAAATTGTACGAGCTAAGTTCTGTAAGCTTTACTGTTGCTTTTTCATTTAGCGTCCCAAGGGCACAGTTTGTCTTTAACTGATTAACTCAACTAGCGCTTGCTACTAATTTTTTTAAACTTAGATTGTCTTGTCCATAACACCCTATCATTGAAATAAAAATCCTCTTAAGAGGGTTCATCCCTTCACTGCTAATAACTTGCTGTGATTGAAAGGTATGAACTAGTAAATTCTAAAATGCTGTAATAATAAATGTTTAACACTGTGGGTGCTTTGATATTTCTCTAATTTTAATGGGCCTTAAAATAATTAAAATCATTAATGACCTTCATCTCTATCCTTTTATGCTATGTTGTTATAAGGTGTAAGCCTTTCTCTTCCCCTTCTATGATAATATTTCCAATAAATGTAGGTGACACTTCTAAAAGGTGGGTGAATATTAAACAACTGATTTTGATATATCTGTTGATACTATCCAATAGCAATTATTTGTATTTTTTTAAAATAATAAAACAAAAAGTAAAATTACACTGATTGACATTTTATATGGCTTTAGAGTTGAAGCTTTTAAAACCAGATGCTATATCTTCACCTAATGGAAGTATAAAGATATTGTCAAATTACTAGCATTAAAAAAGCAATTATATACATTTCTACCATGGACGAGGCAGCCCTAAAATCTTTCTTCCAGCTATGTACAACTTGAGAATGAGCTTGGAAGATGGGTCAATTATTTTCCTCATGATGCTTTGGCAGAAACAAACTTTGGAGCGAGATATTCCTGGGTTCAAATTCTCCTCTGTCACGTAGTAGCCATGTGGCCTTGGACAAATTGAACCTGAGTTTGCCCAGTTGTGTGACGGGAAGAAGAAAATATCTCTGTCCGGTGATTGTGAGAATCAGAAATAACCCACATCATGAGGTTTGCAGCTGGGTACTAGATACGTGCCCTATAAAGAGTAGACGGTAGGTAGGTGCTGCTTCTTGGAACTTTGGGGAGACAAACAATATGGAGTATAAGAAAATTATAAAAGTTATTAAATGAGAACAATGAAGCATTTGGGAAAATTAGAAGCTATGGCAATTATTCTGTAGATTACAATGGCCAGATTAAGCCAGGGTGTGGTATAATGGATTTACCTATAAAACTTTCCTCATGGTCAGAATTCTAGCTCATAGAAGTTTATACTTATTGGAAAAGCAATAGTATAATGGCATAAGTGCATACTTTAAATCAGATCTGGACGGAAACTCAGAACAGTTTTCAATTATACTGCCTCCAAATGCTAAAATCATGTTAATTGTGTTTCTGTGCCTTTACTTTCACTGAGTACTTCAAAGCCCATACATTATGGAAGTTTTATAACTCAAGATAATAGAATTGGGGTGAGTGTTATAATAGAATACAGATCCCTTATCCAAAACTGCTGGGGCCAGATGTGCCTTGAAGGTCAGAACTTTCTGGATTTTAGAAAAATATTGCATATATTATATATTACCCAGTATTCCTGTGGGGTCAGAGGCAGCACCCTGTAATTAAATGTATTGTATCTCTGCAGTGAAACAAATGATAATCACACCAAGTAGATTAAATGAAAGACATAAATATTTTCACATCAAGTCAGGTTTTGCTGCCACATTTGTTGCTGTTGTTGCTGTTGTTTTAACCTTTCACTTTGCAAGTAAGAGGTTATGAACCTGAATATCTTATTTTTCAGAACCAAATCCAATAATTAAACATGATATAGTATATTTTAAAGAATCCTTTATTGTTTTTTTCTGCTTAGCAGAAATGAACCATAATGACTTGAAACCCCTTTCTTTATGAATCTGAATAACTGAGGTTGATTTGGGTTTGTATTCAAAAATCAAGAAGCTCAAAAGACAGGGAGCCTTGGAGCTCAGCCTGCTAACTGATGTCAGCCAGCTTTAATGGTTGGTGGGGCTAAGATACTCTGCACTATCCTAGCAAATGCTTCATCCATTCTGATATCCTCTTAGTGCTCCTGATTATAAGAGATGGCTGTGCAGAATCTATTTTGAATACTTTAGAAGAATTTGAAGAAAGAAAAATTCCTCCTTAAAGTCTAAATCCCCATTTGTTTTCACCTGCCTAGAAATTTGTCTGCTTAGAAGTTCTACGTGCTGGTGTCAACAAATGTATGAAAAAAATGTGAGCACACAATTAGCCTAAAGTTGCACTGCCCAGAAATTTCAACATAAACTTCATTCATCCCTTCACTCATCACTTGTGTATTTGAAACTTTTGAGAGTGAAAAACTGTGATAGATGTTAGAATGATGAATAAATCATGGGCCCTGCTGTCAGGGAGCTCACATCCCAGTGGGGATTATGGTGAGTAATTGAAGTCTGTCCTCCTTTTCAAGGTTAGCTCCTTCTGATACTTCAGGCCTCACTGAAACATCACTTCAGTAAGAGGCTGGCCCTGACTGTTGAATCTAAAGTCACCTTTCCTCCCCCAAATCTTGTCATTATTATCTATCTTGTTTATTTATTATTTTTTGTTTTCTTTCACTAGGACAGTAAGCTCCATTAAAGCTATTTCTTTTAAATTTTATTTATTTATTTTTTTGGCTGTGCTGGGTCTTTGTTGCTGCACATGGGCTTTCCCTAGTTGGGGTGAGCGAGGGCTACTCTTTGTTGTGCTACATGAGCTTCTCATTGCAGTGGCTTCTCTTGTTGTGGAGCACGGGCTCTAGGCACGTGGGCTCCAGTAGTTGCAGCATGTGGGCTCAGTAATTGTGGTATTTGGGCCCTAGAGCGTGTGGGCTTCAATAGTTGCGGCGCGTGGGCTCAGTAGTTGCGGCTTGCGGGCTCTAGAGCGCAGGCTCAGTAGTTGTGGCACACAGGCTTAGTTGCTCTGTGGCATGTGGGATCTTCCCGGACCAGGGCTCGAACCCATGTCCCCTGCATTGGCAGGCAGATTCTTAACCACTGTGCCACTAGGGAAGTCCCAAAGCTATTTTTTTTGTGTGTGTGATGGTGAAAGCAGTGGAGTATCATTGTAAGGTTTTAAGTGCAATCATAATAATACTTTAGAAAGATCATTTTGCCTATAGTGTGGAGAAAGATTTTGAAGGGAGGACGAGATTAGAAAAAGTAGACTAGTTAGGAGTCTAGTCTAGGAGTCTAGCCTCCTAACAGTTAGGAGTCTGTTGCAGACAAAAGATTATGATTATTTGGGCTAGCTAAGCTCTCTGTACTAGATTTGAGGAGAAGCTGATGAATTCAGGAGATATTAAGTAGAAAGAATCTAAAGGATTGTGATGAATTAGATGTTGAGGAGAGCACTGGGGATTGTCAGCAATGCAGCGTGGACATCTGATTTAGGCACAGATGAGATGGTGGTGCTCTTCATGGAGAAAGGAACATAGTGAGGAAGGGTAGATATGTTGATTATAGTCACTGTGGAAGATTGGAGTAAAAATATCCAGTGGGAAGTTGGATGAAAGTGCCTAGAGTTCAGAAGAGACAGAGAACCATTTATTCCAAAAGTAGGGAACCACTGAAAGATTTCCAGTAGGGAAGGGGTATCATCTGATTTATATGTTGGAAAGATCTGTGTATTAGTCATATGAAATGATTTGGAAGAATAAAACTAGATATATGGAAATTGGTGAAGACATTTCTGAAATAATTCAGGTAAGAAAATACAAATGTCAATAGCAGGAGGTATCTAGGAGAAAGGTTCAAAAATATATTTAGAGGACAGAAAGAGTTATAAATAGTTGTGGAGTTGGGTGGGGGGTGTTAAGTCATTCTCCCAGGCTATGGCTAGAGAGGTCTACTGACAAAGGGAGTACAAGTGAAGGAGGAGCAGATTTCAGTGGAGGTGGGAGAAGTGGTGGTGATTTCAGTTTCAGATATATTTTTTGTGCCTGTTGGAGATGTCAGTAGAGTTTGAGGTTCAAGACTTGTCTAGACTGGAGATATAAGCTTTACAGTTGTCAATGTGTACATTGTAGTTGAAGCCATGGGAGTAGATGAGATCACCTCCAGAAGATGAAAGCATAGAAGGAAATGTGGGATTTAAAGGATAAAAGAGAAGCGTTGGGACAGAACGAGGAACTGAAAAGGAGTCTAAGAAGTGATAAGAGAAGTAGGAAAACTTGGACAGTTGTAGAATGAGAGCTCAGGGAAGAGAATGTTTCAGAGAGGGAATGGTCAAATAGTATTAGATATTTCCAAGAGCTCAAGAAGCACGGGGGAAGTTGTCAGATTGGTGGACTGGTAGAAGGTCCTGCACATTGTTTGGACCACCGAGGTAGTACCAGTCCTCTTGGTCTTATGAATTGCTTTTCTACTCCACAGCTGGAAGGTAGAACAAAGCTAAGAAAGCAGACAATGGAATTAATACCCTGAGCTGAAGTTTTTCCAGGGAAGCAGCATGTAAGGTCAAAAGAGCAGATGAGTTAAAGTTTTGAAGACAGTTTGAAATAAAGGATTGATATTAATGGTTCTGATTAGTGTACTAGTCATGACATTAGTCAGGAGAGGTTAACCAAGTAACAATCCCAGGATTTCAGTAGCTTAATATAATAACAATTTAATTCACCCTGCTATGGCAATTCAATCAAGTCATCTAGATGGGGCTGGGGTGAGGCAACCCTGCTTCACGTGGTCAGTCATGGACTTTCGAATTCTCTTCATTCTTCCAAAAGATGAGAAAGAACGAAGCCTGAGTGTCTTTTTGAATTATGGTTTTCTCAGGGTATATGCCCAGGAGTGGGATTGCTGGGTCATATGGTAGTTCTATTTTTAGTTTTTTAAAGAACTTCCATACTGTTCTCCATAGTAGCTGTATCAATTTACATTCCTACCAACGGTGCAGGAGGGTTCCCTTTTCTCTACACCCTCTCCAGCATTTATTGTTTATAGATTTTTTGATGATGACCATTCTGACCAGTGTGAGGTGATACCTCATTGTGATTCTGATTTGCATTTCTCTGATTATTAGTGGTGTTGAGCATCACAGGGAGAGGAAGGGGAAGCTGGGATGAAGTGAGAGAGTAGCACTGACATATATACACTAACAAATGTGAAATAGATAGCTAGTGGGAAGCTGCTGCATAGCACAGGGAGATGAGCTTGGTGCTTTGTGACCACCTAGAGGGGTGGGATAGGGAGGGGGTGGGAAGGAGGCTCAAGAGGCAGGTGATATGGGGATATATGTACACATATAGCTGATTCACTTTGTTGTACAGCAGAAACTAACACAACATTGTAAAGCAATTATACTTCAATAAAGATATAAAAAAAATAAAGAAAAAGAAAGAAGCCTGAGTGAGGGAGGTTTGTAAGGACGAGCCTGGAAGTGGCACACATCTTTTCCATTTCCATTCCACTGACCAGAAGAACTCAGTCATGGCCTCACCTAACTGCAAAGGAAACAGGAAAATATAATCTGAGATTGGGCCCAGAAAAAAAGAAAAGACAAAAGATGATGTTGACTGAAAATTGAAAGGGAATGGGGAAACAAGGGCACTGGGGTTTTTCTGAAATTAGAGAAAATGTGTACCAGGATTAAGGCGAAAAATGGTAGGGTTGGAGGTTGCAGTCAGTGAGTGGGATATTGTATCTCAAGGTTTAAGAGGGAAGAGAATGCCGCCTTAAAGTCATAGATGTTATTGGAATAAGAAGGAACAGACGCTGGAGGAGGGAAATGACAAGTGATAGCTACAGATATTTGTGGAACATTGTCTTCAGAAAGTCTGGGTAGTAAAGAGAAATAGGGATGAAGTTTTCTGGAGTTGAATGTGTTAAGGGCCAGGATATATTGAGACCAGGAGGATTGATGTGGCTTTTACATGACTGATAATCCATTCCTTTAGCTGTAAAAATCTACAGCAGGAAGTGCTGATGTGCTCTTTGGCCCAGACTGCATCCAACTGCAACTGTGTAACTAGGAAGACCTTTTCCTTTGGCAGGGAGCAGAGCAGGTGTTTGCAGGATACCTCCTAGTTCCGGGCTATCAGGGTACCTTCTAGTACTAGGCTTATTGTCAATTTTGTTTCCCACCAATGTGCCTTCTGTTGCTCTAACTTTAGAATCAAGTGTGAAATTTGGCTTTCCCAAACCTACAAGTCTCCAGATAACTGGATTCTCAACCTTCTTGAATTGTAGGCTGTAAGGTAAAAAGACCTTTCTTATCAACAAAGGGTCTCTTCCCTCCCTACTTTCTGAAAGCTAGTTTCAGTAGACAGTAGTCTCTTTCCCTTAGGACCCCCTACAGGTCCAAAAAGATCAACACACTCCAATATTCTAAAATTTTCCTACCAAGTTCCCTAGTTCTTCCATCTCCGTAAGTAATAGTTCGAGACCACTGTTAAAAGAGGTGAGAGTTTAATCAGCTATTTTACAGCTGGATAGCAAAGACTGCCAACTTCCTAGGCTACCATAGAGGGCTTCTAACAGCCCTCTCTCCTTCTTTGTCCACTCAGCTAATTCCACCTTTCAGGGTCTGTCACTTTTAATTCCCACACTCATGTGACCTCTTGGTACCAATATCTATATCAGGATTCTTTCAGATATAAATTTCAGAAGAACTCAATTTAAATGACCTTGGAAGAAAGTGAATTAATTAGTTTACATGATTGAACATTTCATAGTTAAGTACTATTTATCCATGGCTCAAACAGTATCAAGATGAACTGATTTGATAAACCATGATGAACTAGACAAACTCTTTCCTGTTTTTGGTTCTGCTTCTTTGCTATTGGCTCTGTTCTTCGGCCCCAAAGACTTGCAATATGGCAGCCAGGGGGTTTCCTTCCTGGTTTGAATCCCACAGAAATAAATGAGTCTTTCTCCCAGATTCTCAGAAAAACTCCTGAGATGCACTCTGATTAGATAGGCTTGGATCATGTGCTCATTCCTGAACCAATCACTGTGGCCAGAGAAAGAGATATACTGATTGGCTTAGGCCAGATCACATGGACTGGAAAGTGGAGGTGGTTTCCTCTCCACTTGAAGTCAGAGCTGTTGTTAGAAGAAGAGAGAATAGGGGCTGGAGGAGGTGCATCAGAGATGACGGCTACAGGTACTTGTTGAGCATTGTTTGTCTTCAGAACAATTTAATTTGGGTAATAGGATTCTTGTATGTTTTGTCTTCTTGAAGGAATATAAGATTTTTAATACCTCATTAATAAAATCCTATTTTCATTTATTGATTAAATTTAATAATTTTCCCAATTCATCCTCTGACTTTCTATCTCCTTCCTCCTCCTCTTTCTTTCTTTTTAAAAAATAATTCTATTGACTATACAAAATTGAGAAGTAATATAGTGCAATTGTTCTTCAGAGCTGGAATTGTGAAGCCACTCTGGGAACAAATTATTTAGGCTTCCTGTTCCTCAGGTTTCTAACTTATAATAAGCTGATAAGAATTGGAACTGCTTCATAAGGTTTTTGTAAGTATTAAATGAGATAATACAAGTTAGGTACCTAGAACAGGGACTGGCTGATAGTAAGTGCTATGTAAAGTACTTCCTATTATTATTGTTGTTGTTGTTATCTATTTGTATTATTCTGTTAGTCTTCAAGAAAGATAGTAAAATAATTGCTTTTATTTTCAAATTGAACCTTTTCTCCCTTGGAAGTGGGAAGACTGTTACAAAGCAACAATGAAATCTGCATATCCAGTAATGGTTCATGGATTAAATTTTTTAAGGTTGTACTCCATTTATAGTTATTATAAAATATTGGCTACAGTCTGTGTATTGTACAATATATCCTTGCAGCTTATTTTATATGTAATAGTTTGTACCTCTTAATTCCCTACCCCTAGATTGCCCCTCTCTCCAGTGGTAACCACTAGTTTGTTCTCTATATCTGTGAGTCTGTTTCTTTTTTGTTATATTGACTAGTTTGTTATATTTTTCAGATTCTACATATAATTATTATCATATAGTAGTAGTCTTTCTCTGTCTGACTTATTTCACTTAGCAAAATACCCTCCAAGTCCATCAGTGTTGTTGCAAATGGCAAAATTTCATTCTTTTTTATGGCTGAATAGTATTCCACTGTGTATGTATAGCACAGCTTCTTATTTTGTTCATCTGTTGATGGACACTTAGGTTGCTTCCATATCTTGGCAATTGTAAATAATGCTGCTATGAACATTGGGATACATGTATCTTTTCAAATTAGTGCTTTTGTTTTTTTTTAGATATATGCCCAGGAGTGGAATTGCTGGGTCATATGGTAGTTCTATTTTTAGTTTTTTTGAGAAATCTCCATACTGTTTTCAAGTATTGGTGGCTGCACCAATTTACATTCCAACCAACAGTGTACAAATGTTCCCTTTTCTCCACATCCTTGCCAACATTTGTTATTTGTGTTCTTTTTGATGATTGCCATTCTGACAGGTGTGAGATGATATCTCGTTGTGGTTTTGACTTGCATTTCCCTGATGATTAGCCATGTTGAGCATCTTTTCATGTCCCTGTTGGCCATCTGTATTTCCTTTTTTGGAGAAATGTCTATTCAGGTCTTCTGCCCATTTTTTAATTAGGTTTTTTGTTTTTTTAATGTTGAGTTGTAGGATCTGTTCATATATTTCAGATATTAACCCCTTACTGGTCATATCATTTGCAAATATTTTCTTCCATTCAAGTAGGTTGTCTTTTCATTTTGTCGATGATTTCCTTTGCTGTGCAAAAGCTTTTAAGTTTAATTAGGTCACATGTATTTATTTTTGCTTTTATTTCCTTTGCTTTAGGAGATAGATCTAAAAAAATATTTACAATTTATATCAAAGAGTGTTCTGCCTACATTTTCTCCTAGAAGTTTTCTGGTTTCCAGTTTTACATTTAGGTCTTTAATCCATTTTGAGTTTATTTTCATATATGGTGTTAGAGAAAATTCTAATTTCATTCTTTTATGTGTAACTGTCCAATCTTCCCAGCACCACTTATTGAAGAGACTGTCTTTTTTCCATTGTATATTCTTTCTTCCTTTGTTGTAGATTAATTGACCATAAGTATGTGTTTATTTCTGGGCTCTCTATTCCATTCCATTGATCTACGCATCTGTTTTTGTGCCAGTACCATGCTGTTGTGATTACTGTAGCCTTGTAGTATAGTCTGAAGTCAGGGAGTGTGAATCCTCCAGCTCTGTTCTTCTCTCTCAAGATTACTTTGGCTATTTGGGGTCTTTTGTGTTTTCATACCAATTTTAGAATTTTTCTAGTTCTGTGAAAAATACCATTGGTATTTTGATAGGGATTGCATTGAATCTGTAGATTTCCTTTTCTGGTGTGGTCATTTTAACAGTATTAACTATTCCAATCCAAGAACACAGTATATCTTTCTATCTCTTTGTGTTGTCTTCAGTTTCTTCCATCAATGTCTTATAATTTTCCAAGTACAGGTCTCTTACTTCCTTAGGTAGGTTTATTCCTCAGTATTTTATTCTTTTTGATGTGATGGTAAATGGGATTGTTTCCTTAATTTATCTTTCTGATAGTTCATTGTTAGTATATAGAAATGCAACAGATTTTTGTATATTAATTTTGTATCCTGTGACCTTACTGAATTCATTGATGAGCTCTAGTAGCTTTCTGGTGGTGTCTTTAGGATTTTCTATGTATAGTATCATGCCATCTGTAAATAGTGACAGTTTTACTTCCTCACTTCCAATTTGGATTCCTCTTATTTCTTCTCTAACTGCTGTGGCTAAGACTTTCAATACTATGTTGAATAAAAGTAGAGAGAGTGGGCATCCTTGTCTTGTTCCTGGTGTTAGAGGAAATGCTTTCAGCTTTTCACCATTGAGTATGATGTTAGCTGTGGGTTCGTCATATATGGCCTTTATTATGTTGAGGTACATTCCCTCTATGCCCACTTTCTGGAGAGTTTTTATCATAAATGGATGTTGAATTTTGTCAAAAGCTTTTTCTGCATCTACTCAGATGATAATATGGTTTTTATTTTTTGGTTTGTTAATATGGTATATCACATTGATTTGTGGATATTGAAAAATCCTTGCATTCTTGGGATAAATCCCACTTGATCATGGTGTATGATCCTTTTAATTTATTGTTGGGTTTAGTTTGCTAATATTTTGTTGAGGATTTTTGCGTCTATGTTCACTGGTGATATTGGTCTGTAATATTCTTTTTTTGTAATATCTTTGTCTAGTTTTGGTAACAGGGCGATGCTGGCCTCGTAGAATGAGTTTGAGAGTGTTCCTTTCTCTGCATCGTGGACTAATTTTTGAGGGCAGCTTTCTGAGTACAGAACAAGAAAAATGGCTTCACTCCAATATTCTAATAAGCAATTTATATCACGTATTTTTAAATAGATGTTATAAATTTTTAGAACCAATCAGCAGTTTCTTTATCAAGTTCTTTTAATTAAAAGTACTTTAAAAAACATTTTTGTAGGAAGAATTGTATAAATTTTTGCTCCATCTCTCTGTTAATCTACAAGGTAGCCAATTTTAATGAAACCTCTATCAATGCTCTAACAGCAGTTTGTGCTTTTTATTAAGAAATAACTGAATATTTAAAAATTCTCAAAGATTTGTGGCAAGGTATTATATATACCTTTAAGAATATAAATGATTATCTGTATTCATGATACATTAAATAGATGTCCCTTATCAGCAAACAAGTGTAAATGTAATTTTTATTACACGTATAAACACATTTCTAAAATTATGCAGTTCAAGTTCGTGGGAATATAATTTGTCATGCCAATACATGCATATATCACAACTGTTCTAGCATGTACCTTATCTGTAAAATGAGATCTATTGTTCTTAGCTGAGTTTCTTTCCTGTTAGGATAATATAGCGTTGCTTGTTGCTACTTAGTCTGACAGGGAAGTCTTTAAGTTTATAAACTAATTCTGAGACTTCCATTTTCCTTGATGTATTAGTTTCCTAGGGCTGCTGTAACAAAGTATTACAAACTGGAGTAGCTTAACACAACAGAAATTTATTCTCTCAAAGTTCTGGAGACTAGGAGTCTGAAATCAAGGTGTGTTTGGGGTTATACTCTCTATGAAGGCTCTAGGGAAGCAGCTTTCCTTGCCTCTTCCTGCCTTCTGGTAGCTCCTAGCATTCCTTGACTTGTAGCTGCCTGACTCTAATCTCTGCCCCCATCTTCACATGGCTTCCTTCCAATGTGTGTCTGCCCATGTGTCCTCTCTTCTTCTTTAAGGACACCAGTCATTGGATTTGGAGCTCACTCTAATGCAGTATGACCTCGTCTTAACTAATTACATCTGCAAAGACCCTGTTTCCAAATAAGGTTACATTCTGAGGTTCCATGGACATTGTGGGAGACACTATTCAACAAACTATACTTTGGATACTTGAAGATTTTCTTTTTCTTCTTCTTTTTAAAATGGCTTATTATAATAAACTTTACCTAGGATTTAGCTTTATAATTTATCACTGCACTTTAATTGTTTATTAAACTAAATGTATAATTTGGACCATTGGAACTTTAAAAGGTATTTTCTTTATTATTCTGTTTTGAGAAAATACTAATAGCTTCTGTTACTGAGATAAATCACAGCTATTCTCTCCTTCTGCATGGTACCATTCTTAAAATATTATTTTGATTAGTTTTTTTGAGGGTTGCTTCCTGAGAATTTTTTAATTTTCTTTAAAACTCTGTAGCTTACAAGATAATTTATCATGAGGAAAAAATGAAACATTTAACACTTTTTTTTTGCGGTACGTGGACCTCTCACTGCCGCGGCCTCTCCCGCCACGGAGCACAGGCTCCGGACGTGCAGGCCCAGCGGCCATGGCCCATGGGCCCAGCCGCTCCGTGGCACGCGGGATCCTCCCGGACCGGGGCGCGAACCCGTGCCCCCTGCATTGGCAGGCGGACCCCCAACCACTGTGCCACCAAGGAAGCCCTAACACTTTTTTTAATGGTAATACACACACTCTCTTTTTCCTTATTCATTTTCTATGTCATCTACTCTTCTCTCCAGTCTCACCCCACCCTCAAGAAAGGGCAGGAGTGGGAGGGAAGAGGATGGCAGAGAGAAAAAACTGACAGAGAAATGGACCCATGAAGTTCCACAGACATGTTGTGGAACTATAAATCCATATAAGATTTGGGAATTTCCATTTTCAAAACCTACCAAGTAGGAAAGTTTTATTTAGTAAAAAAGATGTAACAGAGTGAAAGGCTGTCTACTCCCACCAATTCTGTAGAAATCACAACAGTTAACACTGATTACTTATAAGTGTTTCAGGTGTAGTTATAGGTACTTTACACACGTTAATTCATTACTCCTCCCAACAACCTTAAGAGGTAGGTACCCTAATTATTTGTATTTTACAGATAAGGAAAGTGAGGCATGGAGAGGCCAAGTCATGTGTCCAGTCATAAAGATAACTGACAGCACCAGGATTCAAATCCAGGCAGTTTGATTCTAGACCTTTTTCTCTTAATTACGGTGTTAACCACTGCTTCTAATAGTTTGTAAATTGCACAAAGAATTTTATTTAATAGTCTCAATTATGGCAAGTCACATCATTTCAGTCATTCACTATTATTTTTATTTATTACTTACATTTTTTCTTAATCTAAAGTGGATTGATCCTGAATAGAATGAACTTGGGTTTGTATAAATTAACCTGATTTGGTCATTGTGGGCTGCTATAACAAAGTAACATAGACCAGGTGACTTAAACAAAAAACATTTATTTCTTGTGGTTCTGGAGGCTGGAAGTCCAAGATCAGGATGCCAGCCTGGTTGGGTTCTTGGCGAGGGCCCTCTTCCTGTTTATGTCCTCACGTGGCCTTCCACGGTATATGAAGAGAGAGAGATCCCATGTCTCCTTCTCTTTTTATAAGGTATTAACTCCATCGTGGGGAGATCTTCATGATCTCACCTAACCCTCATTACCTCCCAAAGGCCCCACCTCTTAATACCATGCCATTGGGGGTTAGGATTTCAGCATATAAATTTTTGGGGATCATAAACATTCAGTCCACTGCACTGATCAACAATGAAAAACTATAATAGCTGTTAGAATGTGTTTCATTTTTTATTCCTTAGTTCTGTGAAAGTATCTCCAGAGGGGCCAATCAATAGCTTATAAAATACAACCAACTTATTTTAATAAAATCAACAGAGGATGGAGTCCATGAAAGCCACACTTAGTGAAATGTATGGACTGCTAATTTGTTCTGTATCTTTTAAATCTAGACTTCTACTTGAAATAGCACTTAATGTATGTCTCGTGATGTTTTTCCAGAAAATACACAGATGTGCTTACTGTAATTTTACAGCCAAGTTACATCTTAATTGAAGGTTTAGGGCTAAAAATCAGTGAGGAGAAAAACCCTGTGTATTCAGAATTACCTTGAAAAATCCCTTCAGTAGGCAGAATCTAGCCCTACCTTTCAGCTGTGATCTTTCCTCTGGGCAGTTGAGGCCTGGTCTTGTTTCACCAGGGGAAATGGGCACCTGGGCAAACTAAGGATTTCCCCTCCTGCCTCTCTCCTGCTATCTCACAGCTACCCTTCCTCCCTCCCTGCTTCCCTCTTTTCTTCTTTCTGTCTCTTTTGTCCTAGTTGCCTGTCTCTCTCTCTCTCTTTAACATGATATATTTCATTCCAGTAAATTAAGTGCCTGTGTGACTTGAATTCCCTGGAATTTTTGTAACATGTAAAATTTTATTTTCTCCCACTATTATTTTATTAACCACTGTAATTTCAGGCCTGAATGTTCCTCTGAATTATCAGATAAATGACATCTTGGTGTCTTCCTGTTTATGACTATTTTCAGTGTTCATGGACATTGGAATTGTATCATTCTCTTGTTCCAGGATACTTAACTCTCACTGTTTTAATTTTCACTTCTTTAATCTCCACTCCATATCTTAGAGAAGAGGTTTCCATTTTATTCCTACACAGCCACCCAGGTGGTGGAGGAACTCCACATGGGTTGCTACTATTTGGCCCAATACCAAAAGTTGCTGGTTTTCTCTCTCAGGCAGGTCTATCATAAGCCAAACCTGTGATAGACCCACCCAGGCCCCTCCCTCCCCCAACACTGCCCACTCCACCCCTTACTGCTCCTGATTGCAAGCCTGGGGAATGCCAGTGATTAGCTGCTAGATGTCTCACTCGAGTCTCCTACAGCTTCACTGTAGTAGAGTTTCTCCCATTTCCATCCCTTACCAGCTAGCTTATCATCTAATCCTTTGGCCACAGTGACTTTTTAAGTAGTTAGTCAAGGATAGATAGAGCTAGTACTCTAAAAAAGCAGAAATCTCTGCTCAAATTTTCTTTAGTTCTTGCTTCAGCCCTTCCCTTATGTGCACTGTATAGCTTATTTAGCACAGAGTTTCAGTGTAATGTATGATTTTTGAAGCTTACTTTTTGTTTGTTACACAAGAAATACATAAACACATTTTCACTGTGAAAAAAGTAATACAGATCAAGTAAATATACCCTTGACCCTTACCCAGTCTCATTCACCTTCATAGCTATAGCTACTGTTATCATTCTGGAGCATATGTACACATATACATACATACCCAAACACGTATGTACATACACACATGATTTGTTGATTTAAAAAAATAAAAGGTTTGTACATACTTTACACTATAGTTGTTAGCTCCACAAAGGCAACGACTTTTGTCTCTTGTTCATTGATATATCTGTGACTAGAACCTGGTATACAGTAGATGCTCAGTAAATATATGTGAAGATGAACTAACTTTATCTACTTAATGATATGTCTTGGAGATCTTTTCATGTAAGTACACAGACAGAACACAAGACTTCTTTTACTGGCACATAGTATTATTGTATATTCCACAGTGCAGGTGTGCCAATGTAAATTTAACCATTCCCCTAAGGATAGGTATTTGTGTTGTTTCCAGTTTTTCCAAAACAGTTGAACCAGTTTATAAACCCAACAACTATTTATGTGAGTACCGGAATCCTCAGTACTGGATAATTATATTTTATATAATTTTGAATAATCTGATGGGAAGAATAATATATTATTTTGAGTTGCATTTCACTTATTGCAAGTTATAGAGCAGCCTTTCAAATATTTAATAGACATTTGTATCCTCTCTCCTATAAAATGTCTGATTATGTCCTTTGTCCATCTTGAAAGAACTGTCGTGTTATTTTCTCATTGACTTTTTAGGATTTTTATAGTTTTGATATTAATTTTATGTGTATTATATATAGTACAAATATTTTATGCTTATCTATCACTTGACTTTACTGTATATTATAAAACAAAAGTTATAATGTTGATTTAGACAAATTTAAAAAATTTTGTGGCATTTATATTTTATCTCATATTTTCTTCTAATAAGATTTTTGTATATAGCTATATGAAAAAGAAAATTATTTTCTTGTTGATCACATACTTCTATTCTTTAAACCTCAGTCACTTATGTCTATAACTTACTAGAGACAGAAATTCTTTTCATGCTTATTGACCAGTAGTATTCTCCTTTTCTGAATAAGCTGTTCATGCCTTTGCTTATATACTCTTTGAAATTTTTCTTTTACTTTTCTGACTTATAATAGAATTTTTATATAATAATGATATTGCTCTTTTGCCATATTTATTAGCAAGTATTTTCTCATTTTCTTGTGTATGTTTTAATTTTACTTAACAGGTATTTGAGATAAAAGTTTAAAAGTTTTTGTAGCAAAATCTGTTACTCTTTTCTCCTGTCATTTCTTCCACTGCTTTTATGTTTAGAAAGGTAGTATTCACCTCAAAAGCAATTTAATATTCACCCGTGTACTTACAGCATTTTTATTAAGCCATTATTGACATTTGTCTCTGTAATCCATTTAGGATTTATCATGGCACATGGTAGAAGGTAAGGCCTGGGGAGCAGAGTGTAGGCATTAAGAGCATGGATTCTGAAGTCTGATAGCCAGGCTTTAATATCTGGCTTTGCCACTCATCAGCTATGGGCAAATTACTTAACATCTTTGTGCCGCAGCTTCCTCATTTGCAAAAGGCATGTGACTGTTGTATCTGCCTGTTAGGGTTAATGGGATTAAACATATTGGTTCATGTAAAGCACTGAGATCAGTCTTTGCACATTATAACAGCTCAATGATTATTGACAATGACAATAATAATATAATAATAATTATTAAAATATTATTCCACAGGAGCGAATGTCTAAATATAATTTTTTTAATGATTCATACCATCACAATTGGTTTGCAATACTTCTGTGATCATATAATAATGGCAACAATAATTTTAATAATTATAGCCACTTACCTTTCTTGAAAGCTCAGTCTATGGGTGGGTATTGCACTGTGTTCCTTACGTCAATGTATGCAGTTCTACAGCAACCCTATGAAGTTGGTTCCATTATTTCTCCTATTTTATAAATGATGTAGCTGAAGTTTAGAAAAGTTAAATAGTTCACCATAGGTCGTAGGATGGATAAGTGGCAGAATTCTAGCCTCAGTCCAGGCCATGGCCGAGTTCTTATCCTAGGATCTGGATTATTTATCCCTCCATCTGTTGATTTTTGTACAATGACATACTTTTTAATTATTGCAGATGTCTAATATATTTTAATATCTGCTTGGTCATTTTCTTTCATTACTTTTTTAAAAATGCATTTTGCTTTTGTAGATTTTTCATTTGAAGATTAAAATCTTTTCATATTCCAACTACAGTTCTGTTTGAATTTTGATGAGATATTTGTAAAGCTTATAAACTAATGTGGGAAAAAGTCACATTTTTCATACCCTTTTATCCCATCCAACCAGATGATGATTCCTTCTGTTTACTATAATTTCCTGGGTTTTTTCCCTTAGTATAAGTAAATTCACATTTCTTGTTAAAATATAAAATAACTGGAATACCCTTATGTTGTAATTATAGAGTGTTTTTCAATTATATTTTCTAATTATTTAGTGCTATAAAATGAAATTATTGATTTTTAAGCATTTATTTTGGGTTTGTGGAATTTACTGTATTATCTAGTAGTTTTTTGGTTTTTGGTTTTTTGGGGTTTTTTTGCGGTACGCAGGCCTCTCACTGTTGTGGCCTCTCCCATTGTGGAGCACAGGCTCTGGACGCCCAGGCTCAGTGGCCATGGCTCACGGGCCCAGCCGCTCCGCGGCATGTGGGATCTTCCCGGACCGGGGCACGAACCCGTGTCCCCTGCATCGGCAGGCAGACTCAACCACTGCACCACCAGGGAAGCCCTATCTAGTAGTTTTTAATTTAATTTTAATTTTTATCTCATTTATGGAGTTGTATCTTTTATTTCTATTTTCATATATTTTTCCTTTCAGAACATTATAAAATTATAGTAGATTTTCTTAGCTTTTCTTTTTATCTTGATGGGAATGTTTACAACCATTTGATGTTGGCTTTTGGTTTAAAATATATTTACTGTGATAAAGAAAGAAATGCCTCTATTTTTCTGCAACTGATATACTCAAATGAGAAGTGAGTTTTGTTGAGATGATCATGGTCTTACATATTGAACAAATTATGTAATTTGTTATACTGATAGATTTACTAACCATCCTTGCTTTCCTAGTGTAAGCCCAATTTGGTCATTGGTGGGTGATTCTTTTACCATTGAATTAGTTTTCCTATTATTTAGCTTAAGATTAATATATTTTACCTATGAAGTAAAGTTATTCTTTATAAAAATAAATGAATATATTTATGAATAAAAAATGAATGATTTTGCAATGCTATTAAAATTCCTAGTGAAAGAGAAATATCACAGAAACTGAGGAGAAAAGAATATTGTATGCCTCATTCCTCATTATCTCAATTTACTTGATAAGACAGGAAGTTGGGCTGTTTGTTGAGAGCTAGGGAGGTGGGAGTTAAATGTTACATGGGAGTCTTAAGAAGATAGTGAAACTCAGTATAGGTACCAAGTAGAATGTAAAGAGCAGCAAAAGGGCTTTCAGCTGTTGGCCATGCTGGGGTCTCACTACCAGTTCAGATGCTGAGACTCCAGTGTAGAGATGCTAATTTCTTTATTTGTTATACTGAGAGAATCCCAGTCCTTTCAATTTAGCAAATTAAGGGATTATCAAAGAACAAATCATAAAACCTCACCGACAACAAAGGTGCCATGGGATCTTTTGTTAGTGATGATATCCATGTCCTGTATCTGAAGGTCCTTTTGAAAGGGTGCCACTGATTCACCATCACAGTGAAAATAGAAGTAAATCGAAGCTGAGAAATTCTTGTATGTATTTCCAATAGAGCTCTTTTGTTATTTTTGTTCATTGCTTCCCATATTGAAATCAAATCCACGCAACATAAGTATGTCCCCAATTCACCATGACCAAGGCAAATTGCAGTTTCTGTCCCTTGAGCACGAATCATTTCATACTCAGTGCAGTAACATTAAAGAACTTTTCCTGAGTCATAATGTTTAGCCCAGGAGCCTCAAAATACAGAGACATCTTTACATTCTTAAGACAGAGAGAGTCAACTTTCATTGAGAGTCCTGAGATGTATGTTTATAGAAAAGAATGCTCATATTGACCATGTCAGTTAGACAGGGGAGGGGACCTGGTCATCAGCCTTGTGGGCTCCATTCTCAGCATCACTCCCAACTCACTGCTTTATTTTGAGTCTCATTGTCAGGTACCTAAATGTCGGAGCATTTATCCCGGCATTAGTGTAAATTGCTGGGATAATTTATCATAATTTAAAAAAAATTTGTTTTGTAATGGGATAATTCCATTTGAGAATAATCTTATTTTTTCCCTCAAAAATTTAAATATATTTTCTAATCTTAGGGTCTCAGATTTCCCAGATAGTAACTTTATATGTCAGTTCAAAATTTTATTTGCCCTGAATTCCCCACCCCTTTGTGAAGTACCTCCTTTTCTTCTTTCTCCAGGCAGCTCAATGAACAGGTCTCTAATAGCTTCTGCAGAATCATATTAACTTTTCCTCAGGAGGAGTTTGAGTGGTACAAGAAGATTGTGATTTAATCACAGTAGTCCTAGTAGATTGAAAGAGTTAATGCTGGTCTCAGATTTATCTGAAAAATCGTGGAAAGACCAATATGGTTTATTTTCCTAGTAGCATATATTTCCTAATTATGTAAGTGCAGAAAATAAAACTTATCAGAGATGATCTCTTGAGCAAAATGTAAACTTGTAGAGCTTTAAACTAAAGGAATAAACTGTCTTGCCCCCAAAGTAACTATGAAATCTCTTTGACTCAGCAGCCAATCCATTCCCACCTTAAGGAATTCCATTAGGCTGAATTCTATGGGATGAGTATTTCCACTCCAGGAAATGAGTGTCCTGGCTTCATAATTGAACCTAAGTTCCTTGAAGCTTTGTACGGTGCTCTTGCCTCACCAAATAATTGGCTCAAGTTTTTGTCCTGATTCCTGGTGAGGTTATTTTCACTCTTGGCCTGTGACGGATGGTCCCTGTGGGTAGATTGTGCTATGTGCTGCCATTTATATTGCCTGGATGGAGCACTACTTGGGAATACTCTACATAAATAAAAATGAGTTTTAGAAATACAAATATGAATAGGAAATTCAGTCATCATCATAATTTGTTTCTAATGCCTATGATTATTCTTTGTTTGCAGTATAGTATGAATTCTTTATATATGGAGTTCTACCACTTCCATCTCCTTTTCTGAGTTTTAATTCAAGTCTCTATTGACTTTTTATAAATGTCTTTTATGAGAATGCACTATCATAACTAAAACATGAGTTTAATAGCAAGTCATTTGTTTCCTGCCCCAGTCTACTAAATATAATCTTAATTAAGGTAAGACATTTTTAACATACCATTCTCTGCATTTAGTTTTTTAGTGTTTAGTTTTTAGTTTAGTGTTTAGTGTTTAGTTTTTTTTTCTCTTCAAAAACCTTTTCCTTCTCCAGCAACTCTGGTCTTCCTGTTGACCTGCTGTAAAGTAGAGGCGGGGAAAAGGAAAAGGAGGATTTGTTTTTCAGAACTCAACTATCTATAAATGACTTCCTTTTGTTTGGTACATCCATTTGCAGGGTTTCATTTTCAAATGCCTGGTTACAGGATCCATGTCCTGGAGGAAGGAACCGTGTCATCCTTCACTCATCCTGTGCACATAGCTCAACGACTGCTCCAAATATTATCTTCTATCACTTCTGGCATTTTTTGTACTTCTCCTCTTCCTGAAGTTCATAATTCATGTCACTGATTTCCGGTGCATACGGAGTCAGGTTTTAGAAATATGAGACAATTTTAAAATTACAGATGCAAAGCCTAGTGTTTGAGCCAACATCTGCAACTAGTTTACAGGATTAAGCAAAATAGCTGCTCTGGATGACTGATATTTACCAGGGCCTCTCCATTTCCCATCAGAAATTAGAATGCCTGTTATTTATATGTTCTTCAGTTTTCAACAGAAATCAGGATTTCATCTGTTACATACCTCATTTTATTAAGTTTCCTCACAGAGTATCTTAAGTTACAGCCAATTTTCAATTAGCCATGATTAAGGAAGTCAGGAAGAATATGGGTAATTAAAATCCACAAATAATTAAAAGACTTATTTAACCAGAATTCAACACGCTCTCCTAAAACTTTTTGCTGAAATTACAAGCAAGTAAAACATCTGATGTGATTTTCATTTGTTTTGTTTTGGTGCAAACAAAAAAATCTGAACTTGCCACTCCCTTGCTTATAACCACTCAAAAGTACTTCTTTCCAATTAGGATAAAGTCTAAACTTTAACATCCATTATTCATTCCGTGCCTGCTTCTAGTTCCTTCTCTTGCCACTAGCACTCTTGAATTCTGTGCTCTGGCAATAGTGACCTTCAGTCAGTGCCCTCAGTGGTCCAAACTCTTTCCCTGCTGGGGCTTTTGATGTGCTCCTTCCTGTGCTTTAGAATAGCTTCTTTTTCATTTTTGCCTGAGTAACAACTTCTCATTTTCCTTAGTTTATCACTTCCTTAGGAGTACTTTCCCTATCCTCTATAGTATTTTCAGTCCTCTGCTGTATGTTCCCATAATAGTCTGTCCATTTCTCATTGAATGTTTGTGTATTTTCTTGTTTAATATTGTTCTTCTCTGTTTGCCTGTAAGCTCTGTGAAATCAGAGACAGTAGTTGCCATGCTCACTGCTATGTTCTCTGTGTCTAACGTAGTGCCTACTCATGATAGGTGTCCAAAAAACTGTCGAATGAGAGTTATGTATTTTAAAATCTGGAGGTAAATGACCAAATATGTAAATGACCTCTAAAATATTATGAGGTTAACATTCAGAAAGGAACATCTAGAATATATTATAGCAGCTTATTAACTTTGAATGTTACTTTTTGTCATCCAGAGGAAACAATTGGGTCTTAATTTATAATTGTTACTCAGAGTTGTCATTTCAGGCTTGCTTATGGTGATTATTCAAGTTTTCCACCTAAATACATCACTCAAAAAATAATTACATATAACTCTAAAGTGTGATTCTGATTGTAATAAATTCCAATTTTATAAAGAAACTGATTTAAACTTGATTAACAGTTAGAGCTAACCACCCAGTTATGAATTGTATTTGGACTCCAGCAGATGCTGTTGCCATTTTAGATAGGTGTGTTCTTCATTTATCATCTTTGATCTTTACGTGGTAGATATCTCCTAGGCATTGTGACAGCACAGTATGCCTGCTACACATTTACAAAAAGCCCTTGGTGGCGGTGTTCCCCCTGGTTTAGAGCCATTATACTGATAATTTATTACTAATCTGTGATCTAGGGAAAGTATAACTATTTCAAAGGAGCATAAAGTACAGTTTCTACTTTGATAATATCTACCATTTATTGAACATTTACCAGATGCCAGACTTCATCTCACTTAATAGTCACAACATCTACTTGAAATTGGGACTATTAGCTCCAATTCTCAGATCAAAAAATGAGGCTTGATTAGACTAAGTAACTTGCCCAAGTTCATACATCTAGTAAATGGCAGAACTGACATACAAATCCCAAAAGTCCATGCTTTCAACTAAGCTATAATCTTATTGTGATCATGGGAGCAAGGCAGACACAATTGCTAGTAATTCAAAACAAGATGATGTAAGTGCTAAATTCAGATAATGAACAAAATAAATGTTCAGAGAAGGAAGAGATCCATATGGACTACTGGAGCTTCTTTATTATTTATTAAAATAGTATCACAGATTAATTCCTTTTTTTCCTTAGAGTGTTATATTACCCAGAAACTGCTACATGTATTTGTACTTCTACCTATTACTCTGGTATATTTGAATTTTAAATAATCATGTCATAAAATTAGCTACCACTTTTTTAGTGGCTGTTTTGTATAAGGTAGTGTGTTAAGTGCTTTGTTCTTCAACACACTTTAACCTGGATCCTTGAAGGACAACACATCTTCTTGCTTCTCATTATGGGCCAGAATTTCCAGGAACTTTTTAAAAACAGGTTCTCTGTTTGATATATATTTTCTTCATTGACCAATTATTAACTTTTCAAAAAATTTTTTTCTTTTTTCTTGGCCACACTGCCCGGCTTGCAGGCTCTTAGTTCCCCGACCAGGGATTGAAATCGTGCCCCCTGCAGTGGAAGCACAGAGTCCTACCACTGGACCGCCAGGGAATTCCCTGGCCAATTATTTACTTAAAAACATTTTTTTGGAAGAAATTTTTTCTGCATCTAGAAGATGTTGTGCAGGTATTGATTCATTACATGAAATCAGGGTTGCATGGGAGACCTTCAACCCTGTTCCCTATCCATTCCAATCTGGCTGCTTCCCCTCTCCATCAAGCCACAGAAATAATGCTTGGTAAGGTTGTACCTCCAGCTTGTATCTGTGGAGCCACAGTGGTTTTTCAAATATTGAATACTTTTCAGGGAACTCTACCTAATGCACTGTGGTAACCTAAATGGGAGGGAAGTCCAAAAGGGAGGGGATATCCCCTCTCTTTTGGATGTGTATGTACATGTGTATGTGTATGGCTGATTCATTTTGTTGTGCAGTGGAGGCTAACACAACATTGTAAAGTGACCGTACTCCAATAAAAATGAATTTTAAAAAAGTCAACTGATGAGAATACTTAATTTAAGGAAAACTTAAAAAAAATATATCAACAGATAAAATTCTGTTGCTGTTTTTCTGAAACTAGAGTGATCTAACACACTTTCTGAAAAACATATAACTGATATCCCTTTTGAGCATATCTTTACACTTTAAATGTTCCAGCCATTAAAGGAAAAAGGTAACTAAAAAAAACCCGAAAATGACTGGCTGCTCCCCCAAGTGCCTGCCTATCATCAGAGATGCTGAAGTTCCTCTCTCAGAATCCCTACAACTTCCCCCTTATCCAGACTTTGAAGGCAAAGTTCTGGTACAGAAGGGGACTTTTAGTACCCTACCCTAGTACTTTGACCCCCACACCCCTTCAGATTGGCCATGCTAGTATAATGCCATACTAGTTGTTAATTATTTTTAATGTTTTCTCTTCAATAACCCCCATGTTACCCAAACCAGTGAATAATTTTTTACTTTGAATCGTACTTTCCCTCATGGTATCATATGACTTTTTCAATCCTTTTGCCTTATTAAAACATTCTCTTCTACTGACTTTTGTTTTTTCTCCCACCTTATAGCCACTCTTCTCTCTCCATTGTAGGTCCATTCTCTCCTCCCAGCCATTATATATTGGCTTTCCTCAAGGTTCAGTCCTTAGTCCTCTTTTCTTCTCACTCAAACTCTCACTTCATGTCATTTTTTTCGTACGTGTGGTTTTAATCACACTGATAATCAACAATTCACAAATCTGTGTATCTTATGATGACTTCTGTATAGCCAGTAGTTTATTTTGCATGTTCACATCTTCACATGTCCAGACTGAACTCATGACTTATCCCTTAACATATTCCTCCTACTCTCTCTTAGAGAATTGGCCTCCACAGTCTGTCTAGTTTCCAGAAACTTAAACCTTGGGAGTTGTCCTTGACACCTCATTCTTTCTTTTCTTTTATCTCCAATTTATCATTTGTCATTTAAATTTTTCTTTCTAAACAATTCTCAAATGTGTCCACTTCTCTCTCTCTGCCCATTTTTACCACTCTTGTCAAAGTTATTATTGTCTATGATTTAGGAGATCTATCTGATCTCCCTGCATTCTCTCTCCCCTCTCTCTCTCCTCTCTCTAACCTCTTTATCAGACCAGAGATAGAAAAGCAAATGTTTCATGATGCAAATCTTATGTTGCTGCCCTACTTTAAACACTTCAAAGGCTTCCCATTCCTCTCAGGATAAAGACCAAATTTCTTCCCATAAATTACATGGCTAAGCATGATTCACCTCCTCTCCAGGCTTATCCTGCATAAGGCCCATTCTTGCTTTCTGTGCTATGACCATCCCATCCCTACTCCTGGCCCACACCCTTCATGTTAGTGCAAGTGCTAAAGTCTTCAAGGAGGCCTCCTCACATACCCCATGCAGGTCAGAGCTCTGTTAACGCACTGAACCACTTCTTGGCAGCTGCACCAGCCACAGCAGTAATTCTGTATTTATCTGTGTGCGTCTTTGCTTAGTGTCTCTTCCGCCATTTGTCCGTAAGCTCCATGAAGTTCAGGGACTGGGCCCCTTTTTGTTTTGGTTTTTGTTTATCCTTGTAGTTTTAGTGTGCTGCCTGACATATATCAGGTACTCACTAATTTTATAATAAATAATGACTAACGTGCTTTTCCTTTCTCTCTTAAAGAAGCTCTCTGGATTACTTTTAGTAAAATATCCAGATTCTACTCAGAGCTTGCTAATTATGTGGTATCTTTTCCTTTGTATGTGTGTGTATTTTTGTCCTTGAATGTGAGAAATAGATGACAAGCTTAGTTCTCATTCTGTTTTGTATCATTTGGAATCTCTTCCACATGGAGGGTTCCCACTAACTTCAAAGGAAGCTCTGCACATGGAAAAGATACACAGGAAAAAAGTGAAAAAAGTAGAGCCCTGATTTTCATCATGGTTAATGGCCTGGATCTTGTAGAGGTTTAGGTGAGTAAATTCTGAGAATAAACAGCTCATTCTTAGTGAATTCTTCAGAAATAGCTGTGCATGTGGCAGAAATAATGCATAAACAGGCAGTTGGGACAATTCTGGGAAACAAGGAGAGGGGAAGAAATTCCTCAGGAGTAATTTTGAGAATCAAGATAATATAATAGCTTAGTGAGCCATAGAGGCATGAAAAACGTACTCATTATGTGAACATGGGCTAATGTTCTGGAAGAGACTCGATGGAAAGGGTTTCAGGTGCTTTTATGGGACAGAATGCATGGAAGCTGATGGAGACACCATAGAGGTAGTCCTTGTAGATTGGGGTGGTCCAAAATAAAGTGGGAAGGAGGCTCCTTGTGTTACCTGGCGAGGTTATTTTACGAAAAAAATAACTTAGAGTTCTACTTAACCTGTAAAATTTTATTTATGTGGTTAAGATTTAAACTTATACCAGTGTTTTTAGGTAAAGGTTGATTTTTACAGACAAACCAAAAAGTTATTATCTTTTGGGGAGCTGTATCTTCAAATAAAAAGGGGATTTGATATGAATATTAAGCATCGGTTTCTTATTTTCAGTCAGTTTTTATTGCACACTGTTAATATATTTTCAGTCAATCAAATCAGCTCCTTATTTAAAATAGTCAAGCTTCTTTCATCATGATCATTTCCCACGTTATATTCCATAACTATTTCTTTTTCTGTTGTGCTGTGGAGTTATTTCACTACCCGACTATTGGGAATCTGCCTCAGTTTTCCAACATGCTGTGTTCATTACACATTAAAGGGAATCTTAAGAAATCGCCTGTTCAAAGCAAGCAATAATGTGATGGCAATTTGCATTTTTAATACCATGAAAATTGTAGGAAAATATAGGAAAATTGAAGGAGGAAATAAATATAACTTTATATCTTGCCACTAATTTTCAATCACAGTTGACATTTTGGTATATATTACAGTCTTTTTTCTATCCTTATCTTAACACATATAACCAAAATAATACCATATTTAATAATACTAATACATACTGATCTAAGTCCTTTACATATATTAACTCATATTTTTCACAACAGCTATTACAGGTGTTATTATCCATGTTACGTATGAGGAAATTGAGGCAAAGAGACTTACCCAGTGTCATCCAGCTAGCAAGTGTTGGAACTAGGAGGCTGTCCCAGATGGTCTGACTCCAGAGTCCTGCCCAGTGTTAGCACTCCCTTGCAAAAATGTTATCTCACATCATAGCATAGGTGTTTGTCCTCAGCTTAATTTAACATCAGATGAGTATATCATAATCTGTTAACCAGTTTCCAGTTTGGCAGATAGGTTGTTTCCAATTGCTTGCTGTTAAAAACAGTACGGCCGCCAACATTCTTGTATGTGTTGTGAATTAAGGGCTAGGGCTCTGAAGTCGGACCACCAGAGAGACTCTATTTTATTCAGCTGCTAAGGTGCTGAATCCTCTGAGTGTGCTCTGCACAGCAGAGCAAAATGTAAGAAAGCCTGTTAGTGCAATAGGAGCCTGACTGTAGTTCCTTTACCTGTCACATAGGGAAATCCCCCCTCAAAGGATTACTATGTGGATTAAAAGAAATAATGTGCATGGAGCTCTTAGCACAACTCCTGGTACAGAGTAGTGTTAGTAAATGCTAGCTATTGTTATTTTTCTTGAATTCCTAGAAATGGAGTCAAACTGTATTCTTTGCCTGTTTCAGATACTTACAAAACTCTGTGCTCTGATTTCCTAGAAAGTTAAATCCATGAAAGGAACATCCAAACATAAAAATGTCATTTAGCCCATTCATTTGTAGTAGTATTTTATAGAGTCTAAAGAACAAAACAATATTTCATCAAATATTTGATTATTTTGTATCTTAATTTGATTACTCTTTAAATCTCCTTAGATATGCTTTACCTTATTTGTTTGTTTTCACAGCTTCTTTATCCCAATCATAAGTTCAATGGTTATGAAAATCTATTTTTCACATTATGTCAGACCATTGTGTATAGTTATGGTTGCTCTCATTTGTGATAAAATGGGCAGAGCACCTAGCACAGTGCCTGGTCTATCATAGGCATTCAGTGCATATTGGTTGGCTGACTTATCAAGTGTCTTAGGGGAGAAAAACCTTTGAACACTTTCCTGAATTAAACTTATCTTTTAAAACTGCAGGCATGAACCCCTTTCTTCCTCAGAGTGTGTGCTGTCTGTGGGCAGGCTAGCTCCCAAGTTGAATAGGGGAGAGGATGGGGGAGGGAATGGCCCTGGACTACACTCCTCTATTTATCCTTCTAGATCTACTGGTATGAGAAGTCACTTTCCTGTTCCACGAGTGGAATGAGTGAGGAAGCAACAGGAGGGCCTCTTCATCCCTCACCCCCTGACAGTATTCCTCAGCCTTCCTCCACTTTTTATTTCATTGAGTTTAATCATTAAGTTAGTGGTTAACTAGAGGTGCAGCTAGACCGCTTTGGGGGAAGAGATTAACAGTCTATCAGTCCTGCTCCTACCGTCTAGAAGCCTCTCCTCCAAAGCTAATCATGGCTCCTTTGGGCATCCTGCTAGGACCACTAGTGGATAGAGGGCTCTCAAATGGGTCAGAATAGTGCATCGATAAAATTCACTCCAAGGCTGGTTTGTTCCCCAGTCATGTTTCCTCCCTATTTTATTTCCTGTTTCAAATTACATGCAGCCATTTTGTTCCCCTAGCCTATCAGAGATTCTGCAATGATCACATGACATCATTAATATAGTCTAATACATTACACCCAGTAATAAAATGTCAAGAAAATAGATGTGTCCTCAATGTGACTATGAACCCCCTCATACTATGGAATTCTCAGAAATTAAAGTCCAAAGATTACATTTCCAAAGGAATTTGCAATGTCTAAGATACTTGTGGAACATCAAATTAAAGTCCTCCCCCAATTCTTACTTTCTGGGTTTCAGCCAAAGTGGTTCTCTTGTCCAGGTGGAGTTGGGGTTCTTTTAGCCGCTGTATACTCTGAGCTGGCCTCCATAAGAATGGGTTGTTCCTTCTGGGCTTTGGAAGTTGAAATAATCTCTTGTGTTCCTTACTTCATGAATAAAGAAAAGAGTGGGACACAAAAGATAATCCCAGCACCAGCTCCACAGCAACCAAATTTAATAAGACAAATAGACTCCCTAGTCTTTAGGCTACACTATGTTCCCAGACCCTTTTCCTAGATATAGCCACCTACTATAGCAAACATTCAGAGGTATGAATGAGAGAGGGTAGACAGAGCCTGGTTTTAGCCCTACCTGGCTGTCAAGTAGTTTTTTCTAGTTTGTGAACCTATAAATTTATTGGGGGAAATCTCTCCCTAAGAGGCTAATTTTGCCACTATGCACTTACCATAAAGGGGGAAAGCCATCCATCCATCCAGTCTTGGAGAAAAACACTTGAAACATTGCTATTGCAAAGTTTAGGACTTTGCAGCCATGGCAGCCCCAGTCACCAGGTCTTGTCTGAGTTACCTTCCTCTCCTGTGCAGCATATTCAAAACCTTGTAATTTTTACTTCCCTTTTGCTTTTGTGTTTCTCTTTCTGTCTCTTGTTACATCATTTCTTCATCTAGAAGCCTGGGCCTCCTAAGGAGACTTTCTCCTGCTTATATAATCCAGAGAGAGTTTGAAAACATGTGCTGGGGTGGGAGGTGGGATTGACTCTTGAGTCTGTCCGTAAGCAACACAAGTTAAGTATAGCTCTCCACAGTTCCCTTCTTGCCCTGATCCAGGGTAAAGTATGGCACTAAGGGCAGCTAATCTAACCCTTCCTACTTCCCACCTAATAAAATAAACCTAGAACCTCAAGAGTGCTCTGTGATATACATATGGACCTCAGTTGCCTTACAGTTTAAACATAGTAAATCTAATTTTCCCTCCTGAGGCCTATCAGGCCTGTATTTAGAAAGACTTTTCTCCCTATAGTTGAACTCTTGCCCCAGGCACACCTGTTTAGGAAAATCTCTGCCGGCCAAATTCAAGGATAAGCAGCCTATTTCCTGTGGATGCCTGTGCTCGCAAAGGTAGGTCCCTCCCAACCAGCTGAGTGACCTGCCTGGCCTGTGCCCTTGCTGAGCCTATGCAGCTCTGCAGATCCACCAACGTCAGCCCTGCGGCGTGTGAACTACCTTTATAGAAGCAGCTACTTACCTATGGTTAAAGCCTTTTGTAATCTACCAAGATCAAAATATCAAATAGTCTGTGGTTACAAACTCCACACACAGGCTGCAACAGTTAAAAGCCAGCTGCAAACCTGAGAAAAACTTGTATGGTCTACCATAAATAAGGCCAAGGTCAAAATGCCCTGCTCACAAAGTTCAAGGCCCAAAGCTTTGGCCACATTATAACTTTTCCACATGTACTGTTTTCTTCCCATAATTTGATTCCTTGTCTGTGTATTAATTTTATGATCCAGTGTGCTGGCCAGATGTTGAAGTCTGAATTTGTCCCTAACATACAGGTTTTGCCAAGCCTGAGAAGGCCTGACTTTTCATAGTGTGGAGGACCTAACTAGAACACATACTCTCTAGAATAGGCTTGCCTTTAAGAGGAGAGGCTGAGCTACTCCACTCTCCCTATTCCACTTTCAAAGTATCTATATCTGGCAAAAGAAGCTTGGGTGATATTTACAGCAATACATATTAAAAACTGGTTTGCCTCAAGCCTTACAAGTAAGACATGGCCTTTCAGCTCTCAAGATCCCTTCCAGTCATATAATTATGCTCTTGTTTACTTGGACACTCAAAACAGAATTTGACATTCAAACACTAAGAAGCTGTAAATGGCTATTGTACTAAATGTTGATGGATTTATTTTGGGAATTTTAGATTTGAATATAAAATTAACATATCTTTCTCTATGAAGAGACTATAATCAATCACATTTGGCTTAACATTCTTTTCAAATTTTATTATTTAGTCTTTGCCTTCTCTTTCTCCCTACTTTCCTTTGTTTTGTTATATTAATTTCCCCTTAGTATTCTTTCTTTTTTATTTTTAAAATATTCATTTATTTATTTATTTGGCCGTGCTGGTTCTTAGTTGTGTCACGCAGGATCTTCGTTGCCGCGTGTGGGATGTTTGTTGCGGCATGTGGGGTCTTTAGCATGTGGGATCTAGTTCCCTGACCAGGGATCAAACCCTGGCCCCCCTGCATTGGGAGCGCAGAGTCTTAGCCACTGAACCACCAGGGAAGCCCCCCACCCCGCTTTAGTTTTGTTATCTCTTGTGTTCTGATCATTTTTCCTTAATGCTTGCCTTTTCTTATTTTGTTCCACTGTTTCTCCTTGATTTTGTGATTTCTCTCTCCCTCAGTTCTTCTGTGAAAAAGTACATTAGGAATTACTTTTTCTTAATTCTTATTTTGAGCTGTTTGTCATTGGGGGAAAAAGTCCATTTTTGGCAAATATGCTTCTTTTTTTCCCCCAGGAGGGATTGGGATTGGACCAGAGCTTCTTAAACTTTTTTATGACAGCTACTTGCTGACAGCTTTCAGTGCTGAACACACTTCCATGGATTCCTATGAAGGGATCTAGGCCATGTGTACTCACAGCACGGCAGCTGTAATCCTCTTTTTCTCTCCAAGTGAGAAAGCCTATTGCAATTAAAATGACTAATGCCATAGAATATAATAATCTCTTCTAATTACTTTTTATGTCAATTCTTTGCAAATTTCATTTTAACTGTTATTAGTAGCTCATAATTTCCATATAGCTTACTTGACTATATTCACTGGACTAAATGATATTTAATAAATATCTGTTTTGGCTATAACGTTCAATACTTCTAGAAATAGTGTTGCATCTTTGAGAGGTGAATCCAGTGGTGCCAATAAGATCAGGCAATTTATTGCTTCACATCCTCTTAAATTCCCCAAACTCTATTCTTGCCTTTATCTACATAGTAGCTGACATTTTTTTTTCTTGCATTTTCTGCCGCTCTATTAGCCCCCTCCTGGCCTCATTTCTCTGCCTGGCCTAGATTAAATGGATGATCACCCAAATTACTCTCTTGCCCCAAACCTTCAACATCTTTACACCCAGGTACTTAGGTCACTTGGGTCCAGAGCCCTGGATCAGTTCCCACTTACCTTCTCTTTTTCTATGTCGAGTGTGCAGAATGTTGCTAGAGGCAATAATGCAACTATGTTGATTGTGTCCCTGCAAGTTATGGACTTCATTCTTAGCTTCCAGCCATTATTTTTAAGACCTTATGTTTTTAGAGCAGTTTTAGGTTTACGACAAAATTGAGAGGCAGGTACAGAGATTCTTCATCTTCCCCCGCCCCGACACGTGCACAACCTCCCCTGTTATCAATATCACTCACCAGAGTGGTACATTTTTTTTAAAACCAAAGATGAACCTACATTGACACATCATAATCACCAAAGTCCATAGTTTACCTTAGGGTTCACTCTTGGTATTGTACATTCTTTAGGTTGGAAAAAAGTATAATGTATCCATATAATATCAGAGTATTTTCAGTACCCTAAAAATCCTATATGCTCTGCCTACTTATCTCTCCCTTTCCCTACCCCACCCTTGACAACTACTGATCTAAAGTCTCCATAGTTTTGCCTTTTCCAGAATGTCATATCGTTGGAATCACACAGAATGTAGGCTTTTCAGATTGGCTTCTTTCACTTAGTAATATGCATTTAAGATTCCACCATGTCTTTTTATGGCTTGATAGCTAATTTCTTTTTAGTGCTGAATAATATTCCATTATCTGGATGAACCATGGTTTACTTATCCATTCATCTACTGAAGGACATCTCAGTTGCTACCAAGTTTTGGAAATTATGAATGAAGCTGTTATAAACATGCATATATGTACCTAAGTTTTCAGCTCCTTTAGGTGAATACCAAGGATTGTGATTGTGAATACCAAGGATAAAATGGGAAGTGTACATTTAGTTTTGTAAGGAAGCACCAAACTGTCTTCCAAAGTGTTTGTGCCATTTTGCATTCCCACCAGCAATGTATATAAGTTCCTGCTGTTCTACATCCTCACTAGCATTTGGTGGTGTTAGTGTTTCAGATTTTGGCCATTCTAATAGGTGTGTAGTGGTATCTCATAGTTTTAGTTTTCATTTCCCTGATGACGTGATATTGAGCATCTTTTCATATGCTTATTTGCTATCTGTGTATCTTTGGTGAGGTGTGTTATAGTCTTTGGCCCATTTTTTAATTGGGTTGTTTGTTTTCTCACTATTGAGTTTTAAGAGTTCTTTGTATGTTTGGATAACAGTCCTTTATCAATTATGTCTTTTGCAAGTATTTTCCCTTAATCTGTGGCTTGTCTTCTAATTCTCTTGATACTGTCTCTTACAGAGCAGATGTTTTTAATTTTAATGGAGTTCAGATTACTAATTATTTCTTTCATAGATTGTGTCTTTGGTATTGTATCTAGAGAGGCGTCATCATACCCAGGGTCATCTAGATTTTCTCCTATATTATCTTCTAGGAGTTTTTAGTGTTGTGTTTTGTCAACCTTTTTTTTTTTTTTTTTTTTTTTTTTTTACTAATTCCAGTTATGTTGTCTCATTCAATTACTGATTGTCCCAGTGCTTAACACTATCCTCAAACCTTCTTTGATTGTCCCAGTGCTTAACACTATCCTCAAACCTTCTTTCCAACTTCTCAGCCTCACTCTCCTGCAGATAATTATCTATTCTCTTATCCAGTGAAATGGAAAGGTCAACTATAACCTTTCTAAACTTTCTACCCTTTTCCATTCAGAGAACCTACATCTACCCTCATTCTTCCAACCTCCCAGGCTCACATTCCTGTTCAAAGACAGCCCCCTCCCTGTGCTCTTCATCTCATTCATTTCCATCTTCGTTGTCCTTGTATCATTTTTCTATATCACCAACCTCTTACTCTGTACTATTATTAGTTCTCCTCAAGCAATAAATATGCTTGATTCTTACCTATACTAAAAAAAAAAAAAAAATCCCCAAACCAAAAAACAACAGCAGCAGCAGCAGCAACAAAAGCAATGACAAAAGCACCTCTTTTGACCCTGTGTCTCTTCTGGTTTCAACTGGCTTTCATCCTCCTCTGTAAAGAGCTCTCTTTAGTCATTGTCTCCATTTTTCACTTCCCATTCACTTTTCAACCCAGTGAAGTCTGACTTATCCCACCACCTCACTTCAACTTGCATAGCTAAAGACACTATGATGTCTGCATTGCACTTTATATGTCCCTTTCTGTGCTGAATCTGACACTCCCAATGGCACATTCCTTGAAATTCCCCTTGCCTTTGGCTTCCATAACCTCACTGCTCTTATTTTTCTGACATTCCTGACCACCTCTTAAAAGTTGGTCTTTTCCCCAGGATTTCCACTGTGAGCCACTGCTTTTTCACACAGTTTTAACTGCCACCTATGTATATAGGCTGATGACTTGCAAGTCTGCATGTCCAGTCCTAACATTTCCATTTTGCTTCAGAGGTCAGGTCACGTCTATGTATGTCTCCCACAGGTACCTCAGATTCAACATGGCCTTGGCTGAATTCATCATCAACTCCCCTACTTCTAAAACTTGGTTCTCTTTCTCTGTTCCTTCTGATTTGGTAGCCCCATGAGTTTCAGAATCATTCTAGAACAGCACAATGTCCAATAAAAATAAAATGTAAGCCACATGTGTAATATAAAAATTTTCTGGTAACCACATTAAAAAATAAAATGAGTCAAGTGAAATGAATATTAAGAATAGATTTTATTTAACCCAATATATCTAAAATATTATCATTTTAAAACATTTAATAGGGCTTCCCTGGTGGCGCAGTGGTTGAGAGTCCGCCTGCTGATGCAGGGGACACGGGTTCATGCCCCGGTCCGGGAAGATCCCACATGCCGCGGAATGGCTAGGCCTGTGAGCCATGGCTGCTAAGCCTGTGCGTCCGGAGCCTGTGCTCTGCAACGGGAGAGGCCACAACAGTGAGAGGCCTGCATACTGCAAAAAAAGAAAAAAACCCAACCATTTAATAGATATTTTACATTTCTTTTGTACCAAGTTTTCAAAATCCAGTGTGCATTTTACACTTACCACACATCAGAGTTTAAACTACTTACTAGGGCTCAATAACCATATGTGGCTAGTGGCTACTGTACAATGCAGTTCTAGTCTTTACTTTCACTAATCTCCCTTTCATCCAGTCATAAGTCCTATTGATTTTGTCTCCTAGGTGTTTCTCCAGTAGGTTTATTTATTTTCATGCTTTCTGCTCGTGGCTTTACTTCACACCTTGTTCATGTCTCACTTGGTTTATTGCAATAGCTTACATAACCTAGTTTGTCTCAGGGAGCATGCAAAATTCGCTGGAATGCAGGAGGATATAGTAGAACATCTACATACATATTTTATCTAGAAAATAAGGAAACAGTTAAGATTTATTAGTATTGAATATATATATATATATTGATGCCAGTGCCCTCGCTTTGTATCACAGAGAAGTCAATAATAAAATTATAAATGTAACAAATAAAATACATTTCCCCCACAAAATAAAAAACGTAAAATATTTACTTCATCTTCATATAATACTTTAGAATTTCTTTGGGTATTTCTATAGATGTACACAGTTTAGTAATACATTGGTCATATCTACTTAATAAATTTACATGTGTACTTGAAATTTATTTTGGTACTGCCAAATTTTATCACTAAAATTGGTGGTCTATTGAACTGGGTCGACTCTGGCTTTACCCCGCTTGCCTCTCCAGTCTCAATTTCTTCATCCCACCTCACATTTTCTGCATGAAGTAGCTCTTTCATATTTTGTTCTTGTTTGTCCTTCTTCATGGAAAACAAATAAATAGGCAAACGAGCTACTTCCTGACCTAACTCTAATTCTCTGCCAGGTTCTTTCAAGCTATCATGTCTCCAAGGAAAGCCTATTAACATTACCTAAGTTGTGTCCAGTCCTCCTTCTCTTGTTAAGGATACCTCTCTTACTACACTGTTATGTTGAAATTGTCTCCTTATGCATCTTCATTCCCTACAAAACTAAAATTCTTGAGGACAGGGGTGTGGCATCATCATGCTTTTTCATCTTGACATATGATAGGTTCTTAACAAATGTTTGTTGAACTAAATTCATGGCTCTCCTTGATGAAAGCCAGCCTGTTCTATCAATGGGTGAAATAGTGATTTTCTTATTGCAATTTGTGGAGTATCTGGAAGACTTCTTCTTTGTCCAAAAGATGCCTGATAGAATGAAATAGTAAATACACTTTCATTAAGTACTATAATTAATATGCTATTTGTAAGCCCTGGTAGTGTGGGTAACAATCCTATTGGGAAATAACCAGTTCCTTCTTACTAAAAAATTAAATGAGATTATTTGCTCTAAGACGAATGAAGTTTTGATTGTATGTATACATGCAACGGCTTTCAAACTTCAGTATGAATAAGAATCACTTTGGGAAATGTTAAAATGTAGATTCCTGGGTTTCATATGCACATATTCTGATTCCTTTGGACTTATAGGTATCCCAAGAATCTGTACTGTTAGAAAGCATCCCAATGGTTATTTATTATAAGCATTTTATTTTATTAGCTGGTAGAAACCATACTTTGAGAAGTATTGTTTCCTTCTTTCTGAAGCAGAGGGTTAAGAAGGAGTTGAGTTTGAACAATGGAGAGAACTGCCTTAATCTGGGCCTGAATGGGTTTCTACCTGGAGGTCTGTAAAAGTTAAAGAGTTAAAAAGGAAAATGGACGATGCTGGGAGATACTGAAACAGGGAATCAAGGGTGACAGAGACTAGGATTGTGGAAAGAGGCTTGGAAGATCAATAATGACCTTGGCTTACTTCACAATGTTCCCTAGGATTGACTTTCTTCAACTAGAAAGCTGAAAAATAAAATATAAATATAAACATAAAATCTGATTATTATTAGGTTATTTTCATTTTCCTTTAGGAAGTGACACTCAGTCATTCAATAAGTAATTTAAAAAAAATATTTCAGAATGTTTAGGATAATGGACATTGTAGGTATAGGGTGATTTTTGACATTTAGAACAATATACAATTCCATATACATTTCATTTCTATGACAACAAAAATTATCTAACATAGAGGAGATGGTAAACTATGCCGTATGGAAAACAGAATTTAACTTCATAAAAGCTGTGAGAAAAAACAGATTTTCACTTAAATGCCATTTATAGGTAATTTCTTTCCAAGTTGTTAATGTTTAAAAATTTAAATGCCGTTTAAATATTTTTATGAAGACTCTATGTATTTCTTAGCTTGGCAAATAACAACCAGAGGTAGATGGATAAACCTAGACCATTAAAAACCTCCAAACTTTTATTTTAGCTTATTGTTTCAGCTTTCTCCCCCATTCAGCTTATTGAGAGCTGTTAACAAGGAACTAATTGGTTGGCTTGTTTTTTCTTTTCACCATTTGGTGGCCAGTCTCTGGTAGAAATCCTAACGAGATGCAAACCAGGCAAACAAATGGGCCAGTGGGCTGGAAGGGGATAAGAGACAGTGGGCATGGAGAGTCTATTGTTGTTTGTCCAGTCAACTAAATATCTTTTAATTGTAGCAGCACTGCCATAAATAGGCCTGGCACAAGCCTATTAGTCTGCCTTATTTATTAGCCTGCCTGTTTCAGTCTCTCTGCTTCCACCATCCATACAAGTCTGTGATTCTGATTTTTGTTCATTTGATGGGAGAGACTTCCCTCTGCTTATCTGTGCTTTTGGAAGATATATTATTTTGTTTTTTTTTTAAAATAAATTTATTTATTTATTTTTGGCTGCATTTGGTCTTCGTTGCTGTGCGTGGGCTTTCTTTTTAGTTGCAGCGAGCGGGAGATACTCTTCGTTGCAGTGTGCAGGCCTCTCATTAAGGTGGCTTCTCTTGTTGCGGAGCACAGGCTCTAGGTGCGCGGGCTTCAGTAGTTGTGACACGTGGTCTCAGTAGTTGTGGCTCTCCGGCTCTAGAGCGCAGGCTTAGTAGTTGTGGTACGTGGGCTTAGCTGCTCCGTGACATGTGGGATCTTCCCGGACCAGGGCTTGAACCTGTGTCCCCTGCATTGGCAGGCAGATTCTTAACCACTGCGCCACCAGGGAACCATGAAGATATATTATTCTGAATAGTTTAATAGAAGGTGAGCTTTGAGGGAACAATGCTATTCTTATTGTAACTTGTATCTTGTTTTTAACTTAGTGCAAACGTGCATTCCCCATGGGCTCATGTTAAATTAAACGTCTCTGCTGATCTGTGCTCTCTTGAAGGTGATTCGCAAGGGATGGCTAACCATCAGCAACATTGGCATCATGAAAGGAGGCTCCAAGGGATACTGGTTCGTCCTTACTGCTGAAAGCTTATCCTGGTACAAAGATGATGAGGTGAGCCACAGAAGTGACAGAATTTTTAAAATTAAAATGTTTCTCTTTCAAATTAATTGATAGTATTGTGATATACAATTTTAAGGCACCAGTGGTTTTTTTTCAGTAAGACTTAGCTTGGGATGTTTGAAGAAGCACTGTTTTTTCCTCATAGATTTAAAATTTTACGATAGTCCCCTCAAATATCTTTTATTTGTAGTCACATTTATTTCCCTGAAGAAATGGAGTTAGGGATCCTTCTTTGTAATAATGGCAAGGTAGTGATATAGTGAAAGCGATTTTCATTCAATAATGTGTTGAAAATACTCAAGATAATAGAGCATCATAAGAGCAAAGTTAATAGCAGTGATGCAGAGTTAATAAAGCATTTTGGAATTGTTGCTGTGACATCTGTCTCAAATGACAGGCTTTTGAAAATGTCCAAATCACTAGTCTTCAAGTGAGTACTAGATAATTGTTTATACAAATTTTTTCTTTGAGAATTTGATATCTATGTAAAAGTATGAATTATGATAATTATGGTGTTCTGGTTCATGTTAGATGTTAATAATATTGGGCCTGTGACTTATTACTCATTTAAGTCTGATAGAAAAGCACACAAAAAAATCAGTCTTACAGAGCCATTAAAGTGCTATAAAGTGATACTGGTAAATTTGGGAGGGCATGGATGGAAATTAAGCAGTGTTTTGGAAATTTTAATAGCTCTGGTCTGACTTGAGAAATTTGGGGGGCTTATAATGCAGCATGCAAACATTGGATAAGAATACTCTGTGATAGCAAAACTATATACAGGTGAGATTGTGTCAGTTGTATTTGGTTATAAAAGGCACGCGTTTCAGAGTTAAAAGTCCTTCCGCTCTTGGCTTGATATCTTCTGAAAGCACTGCAAGGTGCTTTTGTAAATTGTTGGAGGAAAAACTTCATGTCCTATGTAGTTCTTTCTTTCTCCTAAATGCTTTGTGCAAATAATGTGTTTAATAAATATCAGATGATCAGTTGATGGGCACTAAATTTTCTGCAGTAAAGGAAATCAGATCTTATAGAAAGGTCCAAAGAAAATTTCTACTCAAAAGCTTTATTTCAAATTTTTGTCACATATTTTAATGACTTCAGTCAAACGTGGAATTGGTTGTTGTGAGTCTGAGGATTAGCATTGGTTTCTTTCCTGTGCTGGCTGCTTAGATCTCTCTCTCATTCTGTGGAAGCTCCAGTGTTTAAAGGCAACAGCCTCAGGAGCTCTGAGATGCCTTTCTAGATATAAACATCAGTAATTACATAATCTTCTTTTGTATTCAGTTGCCCTACTAGATCTTCTCTTAGATGCATTTTGTTTACAAGTATTTGTTTACAAGTGTTCACAAGTAGGTGATCATGTATGTACACTTAAATACATATTGGTCTATGGGCCATTCTCAGTTATTCTAGGCAAAGCAAAAGATTTTGCTGAGGAATCATGTTAGTAATAGCTAGTGTTTTATATTTATTAATTAAGGCATTTAATCCACATTACAACCATAAGGATAGGTACTATTATTATCCCCATTTTTCAGGTGAGTAAATGAAGAAAAAACACAACCTTTCAAAAAGTCATTTCTATAGGACTCAGTTTTCCTTATGGTAGAACACTTGGTGTTGGTGAGGATAACTAACTTGCCAAGGTCTCATAGCTACTTGGTAGCAAAGCAGAAATTTGAACACACGCTGTCTGGCTCCAGAGCTTAGGACTTCAACCACAAATGGAGGCAAGAATCTCCGAGGTGCTGGAGTTTTCCAAGTCAACCTCATCCCACAGAGGATTTATTAAGATGAGTACCAGGCATCCCAGCATTGACCTCTCCCTGAGTGTTAGTATCAGGGGCCCTGAAGACTCTGGGATTAGCCACTGCTGTCGGAGTATGGCTTTAGGGTTTCTGAAACAAGCCTGTTGGAAGGCACATGATGCTCCCTGTAGGGAAGGAAGAGGCTTTGAGAGCTTGGTGAGCTCATGGTCACCAGTCAGCCCTTTCTCTCTGCTATAAATTCAGAAAAAATTTTTACAAAATCTCTGCTGCTGAAGCTCCCTCATGAGCACTTGGTTACCATAGATAGAAAATACATGTGTGCAGTTATAATATTAACCAAGTGCCAGAGAACATTTTATTAAAGGTATGTGTGTGGAAGGTGGTGGGCTGTGTGTGTGTGTTGGGTGGGAAGGGTAGGTCATAATGACCCTTAAAATAGATTGGACTGATTTAGATGAAAAAAGTTTAGAAAAGGGTTGTTTTCTTAGTTTAGATCATTTTAAGAAAGGGAAAACGACAGATGAGGATGCTGCTCTATGGAGCTAACAAGTAGGCTAACAACAATACAATATCGGATAGTAAGTGCCCTGAAGAAAATAGGTCAGTGAGCTAAAAACTGACGGGGGAGGGACTTTTAGATTGAGTGTTTGCGAAGAAGTAACATTGGAGCAGAGACTGGAATGACGAACTGTGTAGAAGATTATGTTGAAGAACATTCCAGGGTGGCAGTGGGCAGGAAGCTTATGGCTGAGGTGGAGGAGGAGAAGGAGAGAGAAGTAGGAAATATAGAATCAGAGGTACCTTGTCAGGCCAATGATTTGGATTTTATTCCAAGGATAATTAAAAACCATTGGCCTGTGTCAATAGGATGTGACCTGATTGGATTTACGTTTTAGAAGGATCAGTCTGGCTGCTGGGTTGGTCATGATTTGTGGGATGGAATGTGTGTGTGGATGGAGTTGGGGTGGCAAGAATAGAAGAAGGGAGACCAGCTAGCAGACTGTATCGGTGGTTCAGGCAAGAGAAGATGGTGGCTTGTACTGGCTGGAGAGGAGAGCTCAAGTTCAGGGTAAAGCAAACTGATGGGCCACATACAGCTACACTGTAGTCATTAGCTACTGTTTCTCATGAAAAACTCTGCTCGAGAAACCAGATAGGAAATTTTCCGAATAGTAATGCCTGACTCATGACCCCTGTCTTCAAAGTATGTGTCAGTGGGGCAGAGCCTTTTCTCCCTGAAGCCATCCTCATTCATCCCCACCTTACCACCCCTTGGTAACCACCACTCTGGTTCACCATCCTGCTCCATTTCTATTGCCAGCACTTCCTACCACCACAGACCACCTCTGAGCCTGTGGGCAGGGCAGAAGGGAGGGGTCAGCACTGTTCCTTGCTCTTTACCAGTATTCAACTAATAGTTATTAGCGTCTGCTGGGAGCCAAGGCTGGAAGGGAGGGTATGGGGAAAGGAGGTCAGAAGAAATGTCAGGAGGGTGGGGCTTAGAGGTAGTGAATTTTCTTTGGCCCCTTGAATTTGTACCCTGAATACCCATCCTTTATTAGCAGTGTTTTAAATGATGCTTAGATTTCATACATGCCTTGCTGTCATAGTTTAACTATGCTTCTGGATATGGATTAAAGATGCTTCTGTGGGCAACCTTGAAAACCCCAAATTTACAATTTTCCTTTGTGAAAATAAGCATGAGTCCTTACCCAACTTTTGGAGTCAGTTTGTTGGTAAGTTGAGTGCTTGTACTTTGTTCCCATGGTATCTGTCACATCAGCATCTACACACTTTGGAAATCCTGTTACATAGCAATTTATCTCTCTTAGTCAAGCAAGTGTGACACCATAAATATTATTAGGTTAGTTATAGATTTATCATTTATTTAATAATTTATATTCAGATTTTCATAGAGAATTGTTATTTGTTTCTATGTTCTTTCATCTTCCTGCTTTCTTGTGTAATTAGACTGGTATGTTTTCATTACAATCTAATTGGCTGTTGAATAAATAGCATATTATGGCACATGAATAGATATGGTTTTATTTAACTTTTGACAGGTTTGTAATAAATATAAATGACTTATGAAATGTATTTGTGATTAAAGAACAATGGTTCAGACTGTTTTCAAGATGCGATTAATTGAACAAAAGACCCTGTAGACCATATGCTTGGTGCAATGAAAAGGGTGAGGTGCTGGAGGATGTGAATTTGCTACGACTAACTGCCAGTGTTGGAACAAGTCAGACTTCTCTGAGCCTCAGTTTTAGCTTATCAAATGGGGACTGTTGCTGACCAAATCACCTTAAAGGGAGTTTGTAGGACTCTAAGAAATCGTATATTAACAAGTGCATTTATAATCTTTTAGGCGTCACATTTATATATTTATTCTTGTCGTCTCAAGTAATACTATGCCCTCCTACAATAATGTCATTCTTTCACTCACATGTCTTCTAATTTCCAATTTGGTCATTTCATTTTGTGAGATAGGATGTATGGGATCTGGGATTTTTCAGCAGACAATGGTAAGATTCAGGCAGTAAAATGGAACTCAGATCCTGTTCCTTCAGTGGGACTTTTCTATGCTGCCTCCTCACCAGCCTATGGGTTAGAGATGATAATATCAAACTATGTGATTTCCTATCCAAACTGGCAGAGGCAATAGCATGATAACCCTGTGTAATAATTTTAAGCTAGATTTGGCATGATGGTAATAATAGGTCCCCATCATTTTTCCTGCTTTCTCCCCATCCTTAATATAACTATCCTCCCTACCCTTAAATCTTAGATGGGTTCGTGAACACGCTCAGACATCTGTGGACCTCATGTTTTGAACCATTATTCTACATTACAGTAATGTTATCTGTAATGTTACTGACAGATGATCTTAATGGAAAGGTTTCCACCTGTGTCCCAGGCAGTGTTATTTCAATGTGTTATCTTCAGAGAATCTATATAATACAAAGTGGTTATGGAAAACATAATTAATCTATGTACTTGACTATATGTTATCCTTTAGCATTACTCAAAAATTGGGGCTTTCTGCAACACGAAAATAAATAGACCATCTTGTACGTGGTTAGATAGTTTATAACTAATCACCAAGGGGATTTACCCAAACCTGGCTGTCCTTCCAAATCATACTCCAGTACCCCAGACTCTGAAATTCTGTACAAAAGTGGCTCTGAATGCATTTCTAGGGGTTGCATAGACCTCTTCCTGGGTCCATCCTCTCCAGAGCATTCTGTCATTGTGCATACCCCAAGTCAAGGGGGAACTGTTTATGGGGGTGAGGACAGAGCTTGGACATGCAGGATTGTGTGTCCACATATATCCCTTGGGATCTTGGATGAATGATACTCAGCTCCTTTGATTTCTATCAAAATAATAATATAAAGATATTTGTAGTACTTATATTTACTAAGGATTTGAGGAAGAAATACAGCAATTCAAACAACCTCAAATAGCATATTAGATAACCCTCTGCACAGCAGTTTTTAACTAGTGGGCACTGGGTGTGTCACTGGCAGCTCTAGCCATGTGCTGGCCCAGCCCAAGGAAAGTACATAGGCTTCTCTCTTTCTCTTCCCCTTCACATCTCTCCCCTCAGTGCTGTCAGTCTGGATTGCCCCAAATTCAAGGTGTTTACTCATTCTTTTATGTACATCCACTCAGCTCTTCTTAGCATCTAGTCCAGCCTTCATTTCAGGCTCACCTTTGTATATCCAAATTAGTCAAAATGCTCAACCAAGCCAAATGGACTTTCAGTTAACAAGATGCTCCCTAGTTCTAAAGTAATTGTGGTTGTAAAAAATATCTCTGTTATTCATTCTACCTGCTTAAGCTCATGAAGGCCAGCTTTCAATCTGAATGATGATCTTGATGAAGATCATCATGATAATGGTTAACATTTATTATTTATAATAAAGTTTATCAGGCACTGAACTAAGTCAATACTTTATTTACATTCTCCATTTTAGAAATGAAGATTGAGACTCAAAGAGACTAATTCAGCCAGCTACTAAGTATCCGTGCTGTGCTCTTAATCACCTGAACATTTCCCAACAAATATATTCTGAGCACTTGTTATGTACCAGACACTATCCTAATCACTAAGGATAAAGTGGTTAGCAAAGTACCCACCCTTATGAAGGATATTTTCTGATAAAGAAAACATAAACAATCATGAACAACTATGAGATTCAGATTACAAACTGAATAAGATAAATCCAATGATGTGTTTGACTTAAGGAGTATCTGGGATGGTAATCACAGCATGGGGGGACATTAAACTGAGTGGTCAGAGAAAGTTTGTGTTAATGCCTAAGGCAAGATAGAGCCTGATGAATGTAAGAAACTGAACTTAGGCCACTGTGACTGGAACAAATAGAGAAAAGGACTCTATAAAGATTAAGGATTTTGATCCAAAGAATGATGAGAAGCCTTTGAAGTTTTTAAGCTGAAGAGTCACATAATAGGATTTGAAAGTTTTATAGATCTTTGTGATTGCTTTGTAGAGACTGGATTGGAGGAGGACAAAACTGAATTGGGGAGTTGTAGAAAGCTATTGCTGTGGTATACATAAGAGATAATGGTAGCTTGGGCTGGATGGGTTGAGGGAAATTGATAGAAATGGATGAATTTAAGAGATTTTTTAAAAAGGAGAAAATTGACAAAACTCATCACACGTGTTAAGTATTGGTTGAATGCTTTTAAGTTCCTGCTGAACTGTAAGCTTCTTGAGCCCAGGAGCCACTGTCTTGTTCCACGTTCTACCACCAGTAGACATGGCTCTGAGAGGTGACGCTAAGTAAATATTGGCCAAGTGAAGATGTGATTGAGCAAATAAATAATTAAGTGCAGCATAGTAATTCATCATGTCCTGGTATCACAAGTGGCTAAACCAAATTATTGAATTACAGGGTAAAATTACCCTTAGATGTAGATTGTCTTAAAATTTTCTTAAGTTTCATGATTGAAGGTTAATGGATTTTTTTTCCCTCTGACTATATGACTTCCTGGATTGAAGATAATTTAAGCAGAAAATAAATTTCCCAGTGTCATTTTCATACATTATAAATATATTTTGCACAGTTCTTTTTTTTTTACATCTTTATTGGAGTATAATTGCTTTACAATGTTGTGTTAGTTTCTGCTATATAACAAAGTGAATCAGTTATATGTATACATGTATCCCCAATCCCCTCCCTCTTGAGCCTCCCTCCCACCCCTCTAAGTGGTCACAAAGCACAAGCTGATCTCCCTGTTGCACAGTTCTTTGGAGGGATTTAGAAAAGGGCAAGGCATTGGAATAAAATAGAAACTATCATTTCAAAAAGATTGTGGATTTAGATAGCTCTACATTAATCTTTAAAATCAGATTTGAAAAAAAAATGTGATGGCTTTTATTTAAATTATTCCAAAATACAAAATTTAAAAGAATAGAATATTCTGATTCAAGGAGAAAAGAGTCTTATTTTTCTTAGTATCAATGAGAAATGTGTAAATGGTAGTTGAAATCTCTGAAAAAAAAGGGATTGCTAGTTTATGAACAATGATAGTACATAGCCAATATTTATTCCATTTAGGTAGTCCAACATGAAGATTAAAATCATAATGGAATACTCCTAGGAAAGTAGGGTAATTCAACAGAAGCATTTCCAGTGGAAATGTACTAACCTTACAGTATTGAAGAAAATCCAAAATCTGCATTGAAATAAGGACATTCTTTGGACTCAAAAAATTACAGGCCTCATTTTTGTGGGTTGATGTGTTTGGAAAGCTTGATAAGGAGATTATATAATTCCCTTATAGGGATATTTACTTAGTATTGTTTTTATTATGTAACTGTAACAGATGACACATGTAACTTTGGTAATAGGAAACGAAGTGACAGCTATGTCCCTGGATGGTGAAAGTTGTGAGACGGAGAAGTTATAGAAATCTTCAGCTCCTTCCATTTGCACTTAGACTTTCAAGATTCTGTTTCCTGTTAGGTCCGCATGCTCCCTGTGATGAGGTCAGGATTGACCCTGTGAACACTAGTCACACTCCTTGCTGAGTTGTTTTAGTTAGCCAAAATTTAGATATTTTTTATTTTAAAAAAGTCTCAATAAATATTAAACTTTAAAACATTTATGTTACTTTAAATTCTTCATGACCATAGTTGTGCATGTGCTTTTTCATATACATAAGCTATCTTGTGTTATGCTTTTTAATGTGGGATTATTTCATGTAAACATTTCCAAGTTCTAGAATTATGCAAAGATTTATACTTTTGAAAAACATATTCAACAAACCATAATGGTAAATGCTATTTCAAATTTATTAAAAATGCTTATAAACCCACACCCATTCCCTCATATGTATTATTTGTTGTACTCAGAAGTTTATATTGGAAGAAAAATATTACCCTTTATATTACCGTTTCCTGGAAGAGTAAAATTTTTAAATGTACCTCATTTAATGAATTATATATATATATATATATATATATATATATATATATATGACATTCTTTCAAGCTAAGTAAAAAGAATGTAATACCAATATGTTAACCTCATGTTTTAAGGGAAAATTATTTGAAACGTCATCCTGGAGTGGTTCACTACAGGATGACTGCGCTGGCCTGGCCTCCTTAGCTTTCCCTTTGGAGCTTGGTGTAATGGAACAGTCTCCTTTATGTTATGACCCAGCTATCGTGTCAGCCAGAGAGCTCTCAAGCACTGTCCTGGCACTGCCTTGCCGGGTCCAATAGGATGATCCATATGCGGACTCCTGTCGGAGGCATTTGCTACAGGTTGTATAAAGCATTTACAACTGGGTGATTTTATGCAAATATTGTGAGACATTTTTATATTGTCTTCCTGTTTATATTTTACATTTTGTGAACTATTGTTCAGGACTTTATTTGCTAGTCATGGGACTCTTCTTTAAGGTAAAAACCTTCATTTCATAATGTGTTTTGCAGTAGCATGTTTTAGCAGATGACATATTTCCTTAGGCCAGATTGTAAATGCAAGAATTTAGCCTTAATCATATTTTTACTTATTAGTTTTACCCAATCACTGTTTTTGTTTTTGTTGTTGTTTTTAAGAAACTATAGTGTCAGGTTTGGTAAAATATCAAATAATAATAAAAGTTTTGAACCTCGGGGAGTTTTTATCCTTATGACTAAATCTTTCATTTTAAAAATGAAATATCTGAATAAAAATGATTTGCTTTAATCCAAAATATACACTTGAAATGTTTAGTTAGATTTAAAAAAGCAAAAATTTTGGGTAGCCTTGTGCAATATATTTTAAAGTTTGACCAGAATCTTTCTAAGAAAGATGAAAATTAATTTTAAATACTGAAGTTGACATGTTAGTGAACCAAACCAAAGTTGACAAATTTTTAATTTTACCCATCTCCCCATTTTTTACCCTTGAATATTTGAAATATTCATATAAACAAGCCAACCCTGATCATTTCACCCTAGTTCACAGTGTATAAAGTTTTGACATATCCTCAAAAGACATGGCAAAATTATACACTGCATATCCAGTAATAGCTTTCCTTGTTCTTTTTGAAAATAATTGAATTGCCTGAACATTTCAAGAGTTTGAAAATTTACAGTGAATGGGAGCATGTATTCCAAGTGAATGCATTGGCCCCGTAAATTCCACCCTTAGAACTGTACTTCCTTCTTAATTTCTTAATTTAACAATGGCAGTAATAAATCATGTACATCATGACATTTGGAAATATCGAAGCTTCAATTTCAGCTTTGTATATATCAAAAGAAGAGAGGCAAATATTTTAATACACTTGAAAATTATGTTGGAAATAAATACTCTTTTCACTGTGTTTTACCCAGGCCCAAACTGGCGGAGTTTGTTAACTCAAAATACATTATTCCCTGGAATATTATCTCTTCACTCTTTTTCTTTTCTTCATCTCTGTGTCTTAAAAAGTCATGATGATATAGAAAACTAAACTTAGTTTTTGGAGTAGAATTGTTAGAATCACTTATTCTGTCAAACATCAGACTGAGGTTATATTGTTTTGTTACATTCATTTTGGGGGTGCTGCTCAAAAGCTGTGTACAATAAATGTCAAGGGTAGTAATTTACTGACAACGATTAGGAAAAGAGAACTATAGAAAGCACAGGAACATTTTCAGAAATGGGTTTTATTATATTTCATAAGCACCACTCACTTTACTTTTGGTGGGTTTCAATATTTGAATCAAAAATAATAATAATACATAAGAGTTAAGAAACCAACAAATTAAAACCCCAGGCCCCCGCGCCCCTCATTTTGGTTGTAGCTCTTGGTGTAGATGCTATGGTGTGAGGGCTGCTTTCTTTCAATGGCTGGTTGTCATTCAGGCTGGGTTGTCATGTGACTGCCTGTCTGTGCCTGCTGTACAGGTGAGCGGATGTTCTGCACAGCAAGTGTAGACAGGCAGACACATGACAACTCCGTCCAGCCAGGCCCTTGGTTCCTTCAGGTTTCCTTTGCTCATGGGCAGATACAATCAGTCTGTTTTCCAGATTTGGTGATTTTGGAGGGTCAGGGGAAAGGGAGAAAAACACACAATAGAATTAAACATTAAAACATTATGGAACTAAAAACAAGTTAGACTTTTGACTTTATTCAGAAAGTACACTTATACATTCATTCCAAATGTGCTAACATGGATAATTGACAGAGCAGAAAACTCACATTGAAATTTTAAGGATAAAACAACAACAAAAAAGACTAAACACAAGGTTTATTCTTAAATCCAGTTCATATTACTACTGGCCCACATGCAGTCAGAGTTCAGAGTAATTGAACCAGATGTTTTTCCTCTTCACAAAACTCTGCATATTTTAAAACTGAAGTTAAAGATAAAGACTATGTTTATACATGTTTCTTGTAATAGGTAAGTACCATAATCTAGCCCATGAAAAAGAAACTTGTCATTTACATGGAAATGGCAGCCATTTTCAAAATAATCAATGAGCCTAATGTATTTGACAATGCAACAAACGGACTTTGGTATCTGATGCTTTGTTAGTTGGATTTTGACAAGGGGATGTATTTTTATCAATATTTTATTAAGCAACAGGAACTTATATAAACTTCTCATATTTTTTAATGCAAAGTTTTAAAGTATGGATTTGAAAACCAAATAAAAAGCAGTTGTGAGCTTAAGTTTTCTTCCTCTTAATTAACTACAGGGCTGTGCCATGAATCAAAAGGGTATAAACTAAAAAGTTGTTACCCACAGGGATGCTCACAATGTGTATTGGACATTGTTAGTGCAGCGCAGTTACAAAATAGTACCTTAAACACAGAAGAGAAAGCTTCATTTCGTATCTAAAAAGTAAAGCCAGACCCTCTGGAAAATTTCCTTAAAATTCATATAAGAAAGAATTAATGTTGTTAAATATACAGTTAGAAAATTTAATTCTGGTGACTTGAGAATAATTCTACTGGTTATTTTAATATAAATGATCAATTCACTTCCGTAGAGGTATTTAACAAATTTCCTTGCCCTTTAAAAAATAAAATATCCAGATAGTCAAAATTCCAATAAATAGAATTTTAAAAAACAAAACAAAACCTTATTGTCCAAGGAATGTGTACTTAGGGATTTTTTCAAAGAATTTTAAGGAAAACAAGTAGTTTGTTATTTTCCTTTAATTGTAAAATTCTGAGAAAATAGCAAATAGAAAGTTTATGGAGAGCAAAATAGTTTTTAGAGACTGAAAAAAATGACAGTATTCTACACATCTGAACTTTTATGGAGTGATTAGATATGGTACAGTTTTAACAGAGTTGATAAATGCAACTTTCCATTTATTTATTTAATTTCAAAAAATAAATGTCAGATTCTGTTTCTGGTCATCACTTCTGAGTAGAGGACTTAGTTTTTTTTCTTGACAGAATCAAAAACATCACTAAACTTGGCTGCTGTTTAAATAATTACAAGGCCAGAGTATGCAAAAACAAATACCTTAAGAAACTATTTTGTTATTGTTGCTGCATTCAGTGCAACAGAAAATATTTATGGAGTGATTCACTTACAAAGAGTATATTGGTGGAAATTTAAAATTACTGTAATTCTGTATAGCTTTCCCTCTCTCTCCCATAAATAATTTGATCCAGTTAACTCTGCTCAATTAAAGGAATGATGCATGCAACCTGAAAAAATAGAAAGAAATATTTGTGAGTTCATGTTATCCTTTAATATGAAGCAGTTCTATTAAACCAAGATACCCAATGTATTTGAGCCTGAAAAACCATAACTGTTTTTCAGGGGGGAAAAAATCTTGCTGAAAAATGATTTTATTCTACTCATAAGACTTTTGGACAATTTATGTTTCTAGTAGATTTTAAAAACACAATTTTAGTAAGTCTGTGGCATATGCACACTTTTTGGTTATGTTGAACCTGATGGAAGACTGAAAAAACATTTAAGATTTTTTTCTATCTTCTAAACTGTACAGTAAATATTAATTCATTATCACTTAATATACTAGGTAAAATATAAAAAAGCTATTTATATTATTATCATACCATGTATTTTTTAATATGGTTATTACACCTCCTTTTTGTCTTTTGTTTATTATCTTAAGAAAGAAATGCAAAAATAGAATCATATTCTAAGTCTTCTACAGCAAAATTAAACCAAATCAACTCCAGAAAACTGGCTGTCACAGTTAAGTCAGGAAATTCAAAATTAAGATTTAATTATTTTCTTTAATTTACTTCTTTATCTCTATTTATTAAAACTGATAAAAATTCTTAATAAGAGATCTTCAAAAAATTGATAAATATTTCTACCTAAATAATTTGTAGCACACCGAGGTTAAAAAGGTAGAAGAAACCAAGTAAGAAAGTTTCAATCTTTACTCAGGAATTTCCTGTCTTTTCTTAGGTTAAAGCCTGACTTCTAGTTATTTTAAGCTGGGATTTATGAGTGATGGTCTCTTAGCTATTATTTAGACATTATTGAGATGGGTGGGATAGTCTCCTCAGAGAAGAGCAAATCTCTTGTAGAGTAATCAAAAGCTTTGGCTTCTCTTTAGTAAGGATGGACTCTGGTGGGTGAGTGAACTTTTCTACATTACCAAGTTGTATTTTCTTTTTATGTCCTATAACAGCTTTAAGACTTCAACCGGGGGGAAAAAAAAGGGGGTGGGGGGAGAAAATTCCTTCATTAGGAGTTTTGTGCCTGAACTCTTTCCCACAAAGTGAAAAACTTGGGTGGTCTGTAGGGTGAGAGGTGGGGGTAGATAGTATATTTTGGTTTTTAAAAAATATAAACACATTATCTTGGCCGAAAGCTCAAATACCAAGCAGGAAGGACATTAAACCTATTAACTAATTGCAAGAAAGTGATCAGTGTGAAATTTCGTCCCACTGTAAATAAATTTTCTTTGGTTTTGAGATCTATGGCTTAAAAAAGCAGTGGGAGTTGAAAATGTAAATAAACTGTTTTATGTTGATCCTTTTCCAATTAAGAAATGATGGTGTTAAAGCTAAGGCTCTGAATTTCCTTCTCTTAGCGGAAAAATTTTTCATTTTAACTCAGTACCTGGTCTAACTTATCAATCACCATGCGCTAAAATGCAAAATAAACTACTAAGTTTCTATGAAGTACAGTTTGGACAGGCCTTGCAATTTTCTCTTTCTGACGATGTACAATATTTAATTTTAATACTTACACTTACCATTACATCCAGGGGTAGTTTTAGTAGAAGTTGTTCATTGTTGGTTAGTTTCCTCTGGAATAGATCCCATGATCCCTAAAACATTTGTATATTTCCTTACAAAGTAATATCAAAAGAAAGTTAAACATTATTCTAATTACTCTGGAAATAGATAAGGTTATTTTACGATATGTGTGTGTATACATGTTAGTATGTATACCAGCGCATAAACTACCATCCTTCCTTCAGTCAGCAGTGGTTTATAAAGTGAGCTTTTACTTTTGATTTTTAACTTAGTTCATGAATTTAAAAAGATGTACTATTCCTTCCCATTTGTTAAAAGCTTGCATTAAAAATGAGTTGCCAGGGCTCACTGAGCACGTGCAGGGGCTCCTCGGCTATCCCTTTTGCAAATTAATTCTTATGTTCCTACTCCTGTACTTATGCCAAGGACACCATCGGGTCCCCTCTGTCTCCAGACTAAAAGTAATCCTGAGGGAGAAAATAGGTGAGGAACCAGTGGGGGTTTGTTTCATTAAAACAAAAAGACCACTTAATATGAAGAAAGACATTTAAATTAAATAAACATGAAATTAAAGCAAGTTAGGAAATTCAGTTATTTCTATGGAGTAAAAAAACAAACAAAACCCCCAAATTTGAAAAATCTTAAATATTGCCAAAGTACCTTATAGCTATCTTCTTTAGTAACTATATCAATTAGTAAAAATATATTTCTTAAAAAAATAAGCTCCCATAAAGTTACCTAATAGATTTTTTCAATTTTCCTATGTAAAAAAAAAAAACTATATAGAGTTTTAAAATCTTACTTGTTTTATTAAAAATAATTAATCTGGAAGCCTCCAAGATACAATAGAAGAAAAAAAAAAGGATGACATTGTATCATCTAACTGGAGAAAATAGCTAAAATAAATCCTTGCTTTTTATATTTTAACTAAAAACCATGAATAAAAGAGAAAACTTTTGTACCAGTTTTGGAATGATCAAAGGGGTAATTTTTAAAATAAATTGTCTTGACCAAAGATAACGTGGGGAATCTTTGGTAATAAAACGTTTTGCCAAAGAGAACTTGTGACAATGTTTGAATTGTTGTTGCAAAATGTATGATTTAGAAAAGGATTTGTTAAGGAACCAATGTAACTTTACAGAATTTAAAGGAGGACAAAAGGGGTTAGATTCACACAAAAGCCTAAAGAACAGATGTTTTCATTATATAGAATTGTTTGGGGGTAGATATAAATGGGGGTTGAGGCAGTAACATTTTTTTCCAGAACGTTCTTTAAGGAACCCATCTCTAAAGTTCAGCATGGATCATATTGCAACCCAGACTTTCTCTATTATTCTCTCTATTGGGATTTCATTCAGCTTGAGGGTTTTCCTCCCTCCCACCTTCCTCCCCCTCTCCCACCCTCCTTCACCCCCAGGACAGCTGGAAACTGACCAAAGAAAACTTTGCTTTCGTTTACAAATTCCTTTTTTATCAGTGGGTTTCTAGACAAAGTACCTTATCATTTTAAGTGCTCAGAGAAGTAGAAGCCTTGTAAAATATAGCCACGAGGGCTCAGCTGACCAGCAGTTATCAACCATTCTTGGATTTTTAAAAAAATGCAATATAGAGATATATATTGTGATATCTGAACATAGAGGTTTTTATTCTCCGATTTATTTATTGCTGACTCAATAAGTTCTGGGTTGGTGCTCTTTTCTGGACCAGTCCCATCTGCATTGTCTGGTAGGCAAAAACTTGGCAGCCTCTTCTTTTATTGTTAGATACTATTATTTCTGATGTTTATATTATATAAAATTTAAGAAAAGCACTATTCAAGTAGCATTTTAATAATAGCAAGTATTCTTTGGGGCAAAATGGATTCAATCCTGGGATGCTAAAAGTTATACTACAGCCCTCATTCGAATAAGTTTTTAGGTCTCTGGATTATCAATTTCAACAATTGAAAACCAGCCTCATTAAATTATTCTTAAGTGTTTGGGGTGTGTTTCATATTTCATTTTGAAGTGGGAAAACCTTTAAACTTAAGAAAATAGTTAAACTCTTCAGAAATTGAATAACGTCTAGTAAATCACTATGTACCACACATTGTTGCTCTTTTAAAATTAAATGCAGACCTATCTGTCATGCAGATACCTCAGTTTCTCTCACATGTGAAAGCAAATCATTGGCTCCCCACCTAGGCTCTCCTGGTCATAGCCCAGGTGAGCAGTCAAGAAGGCCTTACCCACAGGTCTTCCCTCGAGCAGTCCTTTCTCGGCAGTGTCCCGAGGGCTTCCTGGTCCCTACTGTGCAAAACCTGTGAAGAAAAACACTGTATATGAGATTCAAAAAAAGGGGCAAACAAATGTCTTCTCCTCGGAAACAGCAACTTTTGTCCCCAGCTGTCCATGGCGTTGCTCTCCCTTGCCCAGTCTAACCAATGTGCAGACTACTGTACAACGGCATTGTCCTGAACAGGTAGTCTGAACACTGGGGCGACGGAGCAGGATCTCCAGAAGCTTCCATCTATGTACTTAAAATCCTCTCCGGTCTTTGGGAAAAAGGGGTTGCATTCGGCTTCCCCCCCTGAATTCTGCTGCCCCGACTGAGACTCAAGGGCTGTGATTTCCAGTCTTGACGTGGCACATTTGCTGCAGACTGGGGAACTGGCAATGAATTTAGGACCAGGAAAAGGGGGAGGGCTGGGCTGGAGAGTCCATATATGGGATGATGTCACCCTGGGGAGGTTTGGGTATGCGCTGTGCCGCTGGAGAGACCGCTAGAATCGCCTGCTCTCAGACATGGGTCTGTGCATAAAATGGTACCAGATGTTTTAGTGTAATGTTAAGCAGTCATTTCATCTTCAGGCCAGATTTTTTTCCTCAACTGGGCAGGAAGTGGGCCCCAGTATGGAAAAGCTGAAAAAAAAGAGTCGAGATGTACAGTTCTGCTGTGGCCAACTGAAAGTGAGTTAGTGTAGAAGTACAAATTTGCTGTCCGATCCAGGCTAGAAAAGTAATTCGAAGATAGAGGGTAGATAAAAAAGTAAACAGAAAGTTGAACTCTGGAAGCCAGAGCTCATTTGGAAACCTTTTTTGAGCTTTCCTGTGGTACTTTATTTTCTGGTAATTCACTCTTCAGAAAGGGCAGATAAGTTCTTTTTTTTCTCTCTCTCTCTCTCTCTCTCTCTCTCCCTCTCCCTCTCCCTCCCTCCCTCTCTCCCTCCCTCCCTCCCTCCCTCTCTCTCTCTCTCTTTCCCTCCTCCTCCTGTCTGTTGGATCTGTCAGCGGCTTGCAGGCTGATCTAGACTTGAACAGTAATTATAGCAACTTCCTGAAAGTGAAGCCCCCATGAAAAGTCTGGAGAAATGTTCTTTGTCATGGCCTCTCCATGAGTAATTAGTTCCACATGTGGCCTTCCTCAGCTATTTTGGCTGGCTCTCTGAATGCTGTGCTATAGTTTGACCTAAAGAAACTTAAAAGTTTTGATTTCAAGCCTCCACTATGAAATAATGACTCTGGTCTCCTAACAAATTGCCTCTGGTAGATCCATGCTACTAGGTGCAGCACTGTTTTTCACTGGTAATTCCTGATTCTGTGTTAATACTTTTGTTTTAATGGTATTCTACTGCTTAGTTTCATCGCTGGTTAATTAAATCTGTTGAAATTTGCCAAGCACCGCTTGACAACATGTTATAACATAGATGCCAGTCTGCTGGCATCTACTTTTCTTCTTTTGGTGATGTTTTCAATTATATATACTGTTGCGTATTCTGATTATACAGCTCTCTGACTTCCACTCAATAGTATTCTGACTGAAGTTCGAGTTGCCTCAAACAAGAGCTTGATTAATAGCCCTTCTAGAGATCAAAATGTGAAAAAATTTCTAGGTAGCTTCCAAATTTAATTTGAGTAGCCAAACTAAGAAACTTAGAATTCTTTAAAGAATTACAGCCAAAGCAATTCATTTCTACTGACCTTCTGCAATACTTTTTAGAAGCAGAAAAATCTCTCTTTAAAATGTGTTGGGTTGAATATTTCCAAAGGCTTCAAGTGAGAAGTGTCTTAAAGCATTTGCTTTTCATTAAATGTCTTCTCTTGAATTAACATACCATTAAAGTGTTCAAAAGTTATTATAAGCCCTGCTCACCTGGGGAGGAAGATTAAATAAGATAAAAATGAATTATCCAGCAGTTTAGGATGGAATTAAGAGATTAGCATTAGGTATATCATTCATAGAGAGATTTAACTCATAAATGGAAATTCAGAAGAATTACTTGATATCACTGTACTTCTGCCTCCATACTTGTGTTTTCAGGGCCTATTCCATAGTGGTTGAGCAAGCCCAGTGTGCCTCAACTCCTTTTTTCCCTGTCACTGCTTTACACTATTACATAATACTGGAAATATGCAAGTGTGACTATATACTACTTAATAGTCTTATTACATGTGGATACCAACTCTGTCTTTTTTGAGTATCTATATGTTTATTCAGGAATCATCATAGAGGAGCCATGAGCCAGTGGGACAATAGTCAGCCAGGAATCCAGCATTCCAGGTGTGGGCTTGTTCCTGCCACAAATAGTGAAAGCCTTTCCTCTGCCCTCTTCTATTTATACTGAGGAAACATGCCTTGGGAATTTTTGTAAGGCAGTTGAAAGGTGATTCTGATCAGCCTGCTCCATGATTTCATCTTAGTTCACACATCTATACTTTTTCAAACATAGGAGAGATCTGTTTCTCAAATAGGTGTTTTTATGACATTTTATTCAAGGAACTCAATTTTATACTTACCTTTACTGCTTTTGAAGCATTTTAAGTGATTTTCCTATGGAAACAACTGTAAAGGTTGTGTTTCCCTTAGCATATATGCCCATCTCTTTGGGCTTCCAGGTGAGGAAAATGTTTTAGAGTTATCTTTCTTCCAAATAGTTCAACAGATATTTATTCTTGCCTGCTCATGTGCTAGTCACAAGGCCAGGGACGGACATTAAGGTGAAAAAGATATGATTCCTGCCCTCAAAGAGCTCACACTTACTTCTAATGTTAGGAATGCTAATCTGTGATCAAGTTCAATCTAAAAAGTCTGCCATGGCTTTATGGAAAGCCCTTGGCATTCACTTGGAAATGGCCTAAGGACTTTTCTATGTCTGTAAAGTTACCAGTTAAATATCTAAAATGTGATGGGCTCTAAAAAGCAAAGTTAGACATGACAAAGGCTTGCCTTTGAGAACTAATGTTATTTACCTTGGTTATTTCAAAATGTATTGACCGAAGTGATTGTTTGAATCAATGGATGGTTTTGGGTGACTACAGAATTTGCTCTTTTTGGAAGTGACATGGATAGGAAACACTGTTTCAGTTATTTATCATTCCCAAGCTTGGCAAATTTTTATAATTTTAAAAATTCTCAAATTGAAACCAGGACTGAGTCTCGTTTCTATGTATTTATAAAGGAACAGTGTTACCAGTGTTTACAGTTAGAATATTTTGTGACATCCAGGTATGCATACTTCAGATAGTATTTATATAGCTTTAATTTTTTTGTTACAAGACTAGTGCATGAGCATTATAAAAGTTCAAATAATAGAAAGTATGTAAAGAAAAAGTTAATAATCTTTCCCTCCAACATCCTGACCCTCTCTGCTTTTTCAAATTAATGGTAACAGTTTGATGTGATTCCTTTTACCACCTTCTCAATGGTCATTTTATAGCTTCTTTATAGATGCCCAAATCCTTTCATATACAATGTATCCATTTCTTATAATAACCTTATGGGGGTAAATATTACCATCATTCCCATTTTATTGATGGTGAAATTGAGGCTCAGAGAGGTTAAGCATACTGCTTTGTGGAATTACAGTAAATAGAAGAACTCAAATTTTTCTAAGTCAAAGGCCTGTGCTCAGAAGCATATTGTCAGCCCATACAGATAAATTTTTTCCTCTACTGAATTTGTATAGCACTTACATTTCCTGTTAATAACTTGTCAATTATCTTCTGCCTTCTTTTAGTTTTATACTGAAATGTTGTTACTATTTCACATATTTGGATTTTTTCCCCAAAATAGAATATGTTAATTGAAGGTAGGAATGGTGTCTTTATACTTTCTTTAACTAGTCTAAAGTAGGCCATTTAGTAAACTATCAAAGGATGAGTAAAAGCTACATAGTATGCATGTGTTTTCTGATCAAACATTTGTCATGATAATAATTCAGGAATTAAAGCTGTCTTATTTTTTATCTTAAATGGAAAACATGGTACAATTTTAACATTTATATATGTGTACTGCAGTTATGTATCAGATTGCACTGCTCTTTTAGAAATAGTTGTGAACATTGGGCCAGCCATATTTCCTTGCTTATTTTTGGGCTTCTAATCTTCTGGACGCATCCTGTGTAACTATCGGTCATACCATCTTGTGTGAAAAGCAGGATCTAACCAAGATGTAGTGTTTCCTCTCTTGTTGTTTTCTCCTTCCCAGTTTGTATTTGAGATAAAAATCTAGTTGACCCCAGTTCATTGCAAATTAGGGAAGATAGCCCCACTTAGTTTGGCTTTATGTTGTGTGGATTAGCACTTTTTTTTTTTTTTAATTGGAGGCAATGCTGTCTTCTGATTGCCAGCATTTCCTATTTTGTCAGGGCCCGAAAGGACTGGGAAATTTGTTGTAGCAAAGCTTTCCCCTTTTCTCTCCTTCCCTGATTCTCAAACAAATGGCTGCCTACAGATCACTGCAGAGAAGTGCCTTCTTAGCCAGAGATGCAACATCAGAGGCTGTAAAATACAGGAGAAATAGTCCAGAGGAGTTAACGGATTTTCTTTCAACAATTGAAAAAGAAGTTAGATTAGAACAGCTATAAATCATAAGCTTAATGCAACTGATTTTACAATCTTCAAAAAGCTTGCAAAAAGGCAAAGATTGTGAGAGAGTTGATTTTAAAACGTACATTTACTAATGCATGTTTTGTTTTGCCCGTCTCTAGAATTTCCATTGCTGAGTCTGTTTATTTAGAAATCAGCCCCTAACCAAAAGCAGTATATATTTTATGAACATTCTTTCCTCAAATCAATTGAGAAAGATAATGTTACGTCTTTGAGTTTTACTAACCACTGGCGTGCACAGCAGCCATTTCTATATTCCAGTAACATAATACATCCGGCAGACAAACCTTACAAACTCTGGCTCTATTGAAAACCAGTTGCATGAAGGTAAATATATGATTTATGACTCCAGTAAAATTTGAAGTACTGTCTTGAAATCTTTAGGGGGAAGCAAGATAAAGGGGTTGGAAAATTGGTGCTGGCCTTTTCAGGCGGATTTTAAGTGAGAGCGTACTAGGAATGCAGTCTGCTGCCTGCTTCAGCCCCCAAAAGCTGACGAGCATCATCTGAATGCTATGTACTATGGACTCTTATTGAATTCCACGTTACAATCAGACTTTAAAATGAGTATTGGCTCACTTGGACAAGAGAAATATGGTGTACTCGGGTCACTGACAATTTTAGAATATTGACTCCTGATGTCTTTTGGCATCGCCAATAGTTTATTTCCTTTGTACGACTCAGAAACAAGCATGCGTGGTTTCAAAAAGGGAAAGAAAATCTGCATGTGCATCACATAAAGACTCAGAAAGCACATTTTTGCAGGGGTAGAAAAAGTATCCTTTCTGTGGCTAGGGGTGCAAGTGAAGCATATTGGCTACAAGGAAATATGTGTGTGAAGAGAGCTTTCTGCTTTATCCAGGATACCTGCAATTATGCAGTAGATTGTTACAGAAGCTCCAAGTCTTTAAGTGATGATACACATACCTCCATAATACATGGCACAGTATCTTTATTTTAGGATTTATGATCTTTTGTTATATTCAGAAGGGAAACACAATTATTTGAATTGCTAAAAGGGTTAAATCCGACAAAAATCTGTTTAGTTGAGAATATTATAGTTACCTTAACTGGCTTCCCAGTTCTGTTCATTCTCCAGAGAATTTATTTAAGGGATATATGAGACCATATTAAAATACTTCTATTCATGCCACCATGAGAATTTGCTTTACTTTTATAGACAAATGAAAGCACTTGGTGTATAAATTAGTTCATGTTGAAAGGTTATTTCCATGTTGCAAGTGACTATTAATCACATATCTTTATGAAAGCACTTATTTGCATATTAACCAAAAGTTGCTTCAATTTGCCATGCAGAATCAGATTATGTAACTTCATTGACTCCCAGGACTACAGTGCAAAAGTTGTAGAGAAAGGAAAGTGTACTGTTTTCCATTTTTAAATGTTTGTTTTGTTTCTTTTTAATTTTTTTTTTGAGACTTATTTTATACCAGGCCTCCATGCTAGTTTTTCACATGTGATATAATTTAATCCAACAACCCCGAAAGGTAGGATTTCTCCAAGGCTGCAGATGAAGTGGAAGCAGGAGACAGTGCAGCATAAGGGTTTTGGAGCTGGAGGGCGTGGGTTTGAATCCTGTCTTCACAACTCATTATTTGGTGACCTTGGCAATCGTTTAACTACAGTATTCTGAGCTCCAGTTTTCTCATCTGTAAAATAGGGTTTCTCTGAGGACTAAAAGGGGTAATGTGTGAGAAAAGCTTGGATCAGGGCCTGGCGCACAGGAGGGCCTCATGCAGCTTAGGTACTGCTGGGAGGGCACAGGCAGGCCCCCACCTTGATTCAATTACTGATCGTCTATTCAAAACCAGGTCCTGTGACTCCAAAGCACAAGCAACAGCAAGTACTGTTCAGGAAGAAAGTGTTATTTTCCTCAAGGTGTTTATAATCTCATTGGGTAAATAAATCATCTGTGTGTAAAACAAGTAAAAATAGAAGAAAATACTTGATTCTGAAAGAAAGACAACAGGGTTTTTAAAAAACACTGTAGTGGGAGAGGCTCCTTAAGATAACCTTTTGGAGAATCTCTTTGAAAAGTCAGTAATGACCTTCCTCTCCTTTGAGTGTATCTGTTCTTATTATAGTTTTGCATGTATATATTAAAACACATGTGTTTACACATGCATAAACATGTGTAAGTGCATCTATGTATATGTGTGTATATATACTTTGTAAATATTTATATAATTTATAAATATTTTTATATATCTATATCTATATATACTTTTAAACTAAACCAGATCTCTATATGAGAATTACCAACATCAAAATCAATTCTTTTCCCCTTTTAAAAGTTAAAGCACATGAATGTTTTTTGTAATCTTAGACGTTAGTTTTAGTGTGTGCACATTTCATTCTTTTTTAAAAAAATTGTGCCTGCCAGAGCTTTATAGCACCAGTTGAAGGTTAATAAGTGAAAATTAGGTAGTAAATGCCTTTGTAATTTTGCAAATGCAACATTTTAAGGGGATTGATTCCTCTACAGGTGGAGCTATCACTGACTGCATTTAAAAACTGCACGCACACTTTGTGTAGTATTGGTTTGGTTTTGTTTGGTAACAGTTTACTCCCAACCCTCCACCTTGTAACAAACAGTTTTCCTTCAGTGCATGCTGCTTCATTTCCATTTCACCTTAGTCTTTTCAAGAAAGAACTAGTCTTGGATTTTATTGGCTAGAATGGATTATGATTGCTTTTGAAATATTGGCTTGTTTTGTTGGGGAACTAGTAGTTTTTTAAATAGTTTGTTTTCTTCAAGGGATCTGGACTCCACTGAAAGTGTTTGAGGGTAGCCTTAGGTGCTGTCCGGCCCATTGTGTGCATCAACTCACTGGAGATGATGCTTAGAGTTCACTCTGCGTTTTCAGGGCCTCATGAAATTATTACTGAGAAGCTCATCAAAGAATGAAAAGAACTTAAAGTTCTTTTTTTTTTTCCTTCAAGTTTTCTAAACAGAGAAAACAAGAACCAGAATAAGCTGTATAAGAGGAATCTTTTGATTTTTCTAAAAGTAAGTGCCTTCTGCCAGTAGTGAAGCCAGTGTGAAGATAGTTGTACTTACCTCCCTTATTTCATGATTTCAGTCCATGAAATTTTCAGTACTACATTTCAATTGGTTAATTTTTAGAAAGTTGACTCCCTCATTTTTTTAACCATTAAAAAGGACAAGAAAGCTAATGGGAGTTTATTTTCCAGTAAATTTTGCCCTGCCTGTTTTCTAAATCAATCTTAATTTTAGTTCCACCTTTGCCTTCAGATCATAAAATAATTGGTGTTAGTCTCCCAATAATGCTCATACTGGTTATGAGCAATTAGGTTGGATCCAATTTGTTAAAGTTAATTCTAACTTTATTTTATTATTGTTTAATTTTATTTTGCTTCGACAGTATTTTGTATATTCAGACTCATTTAGATGAATGCCACTTCTGTTGCATTCCTATACTGTATCATTTTCAGTGCATTTGTCTGTTGTATGTATATGCAGGGTTTTCTGAATGTATCAAATTCCCCACTTTTTTTCTTTCTTTTTTTTTTTTTATTTGGCTTGGTTGTGCAGCTTGCAGGATCTTAGTTCCTGACCAGGGATCGAACCCATACCCCCTGCAATGGAAGCACGAAGGTCCTAACCACTGGACTACCAGGGAATTCCCCACTTAAAAACTATCATTCCCATGGTACATATTTCCTTCACATTAAGTATAGGAGACTTTTAGTGAGTTTTTTGTGTATGTGCATACTGATGGAATCTGTTTGGAAAGACCCTGTGAAAAACTGTTCTTTGTAAGATTTCCATAATACAGTTCTCTTTGCTTACCTACATCAATAGAAGTTTCAAATTAACATTTATAGTGAAACTGCTATAGCCAACTATAGCCAAGTTGCTCAGTGCCTAGAGCAGAAGATGTTTGGTGATTTAGTATTCATAGAGATTAAATTAATTGTATTTGATTTCAAAATTTCATCTTTCTTGTACAAATTCCCCTTCTTTGAAGTTAATTTAAACCTTTGCTTTCTTGGATACAACTGAGGTATAAGAGAAGGAGTACCAAAATTGACTGATTCTAGTTCAGCTCTGCCATTTTCTCATTGGTCAAATGAGAGGTGGTTGGGAGGGGGTGCTTGGGAGCAGGTCTGATTTAGATAATATGACAAAATAAATTGGGATGTTTTTGAAGACGTTTTCAACAATTCATATAGCAACAGCTTGGAGAATTGTCACGGCACTGCCTTGGGGCCGGTGGTTGTGGCGCTTTAGCAGATACCATTTCCACCCTTGGTAACTTTTGTGGTGTTGCTGAATGTCTAAGGAGAGGAAGATCTGAGAATATTAGTTAAACTAGTTATTGCGTCAGAAGGCAGTGGTATGTGTTATTGTACCGTACTGTATCTCTACCAAAGTGATCGAAGGGCATTCAGGAGAATAGGCTTATTATTAACTTTCGTTCCTTTCTTCTCCTCCTCTTTCCTACTGTTCTGTCTTCCTTCTCTACCCCTCCTCTGCTCAGTGTGAGACTTTCTGTAGCTCTTCCCTCTCCTCTCCACCCACAGTTCTTCCTGATTCTTCTTTAGGAAACAGAGTTGGAATTGAGCTACCAGTAAAAATATGTATTAGACTGTTTAATGAGATTTTGTTTTTTCTCCTTGAATTTTCAATCAGATAAATTTAATCCTGTGTATGCATTGCTTAAAAACAAATAGCTCCAAAACTAAACTAAATTGTTTTTATACTTCCTTGTGGCCTTTAAAATAATCTTCTTCACAGGCAGTGATTTTTTATTTTTTGGCCTCACCTCACGGCTTGCAGGATCTCAGTTCCCTGACCAGGGATTGAACCTGGGCCACGGAAGTGAAAGTGCCGAGTCCTAACCACTGGACCGCCAGAAAATTCCCCATACCATTTTGCTTTAAATTGGCTTTCTCATGGCTCCAGAGAATATTGCATATCAGGTATTTCCAGATAGCCTTATAGACCTCATTGTCCATTCCATTCATTCATCCATTTGTTGTTTGTGCTTTGCTGATTCTTCTCAAACTGTTGCTTGACTTGTTCTGGCATTTATGTCTCATCTTTTTCACTTGATTATAAACTTTTTGAGGGCAGGGGCCACACCTGTAGTTGCTATGTGCTGCACAATGGCTTCCCAAATGGAATCAGGCTAATAAACATATATTGATCAATCTGAGATTTTCCTGAACGTGAAGAGTCAAAGAAAGGAGATTCCTTCTTAAGTAAGAATCAAGGCCACCCAAAATCACCTTCCTAATTACATTTTTAACGTCTTTATTTACCTTTACAAAGACTTTAAATGTAAACTGCAATGCAGAACGCTATAATGCACAGGCCATTTGTAGTGCATTTGAGAGTGTGCTTAGAATGTGCCACAAAATGCTACAGATGCCATCTTACTTAAAAATCACTCAAGGAAGAATTTTTTAGATGAATGTCTGCTGGGAAACGACTGCCAGGAGAAATGTGGAAACCACATGAAATTCACTACATAAAGAAATCTGGTTTCCATTTCTGCACCACATTTTGTGCTAGCAGGAAGAAGATAAACAAGCTGTTTAAAACTAAAGTGAATAGCAAAGGGATTAAATTTTAAAATCCTGCATCGTAAATGTATTTTGGAATTTGTGAAATTTAATCCCATCACATAGGATCCTTTAAGAAGGGAGAAAATATGTTGAGTCTTCTAGTCTTAGATATCTCAGTGGAATGGATGAGTAATTTTGCTTCCTGTTGATGAGTAGTAATACTCTAACATTTGTCTTAGTTGAAATTAAAACGAAAGTCTCATTCTGGTTTTTGGTAAGCAGACATTCTTTTGAGAGTGAGAAAGGGAAGAAAGCAGAAAAACCCTCTTTTTTTGGTTAGTTTTAGATCATCCCTTTTAGGGATAGGGGAATTTTACTGTAGTGTTTTAATTTAGCTATGTAAAACTTGATACGAATAGGTGTATGGATGGGCTAGTTGGGAGTAGGAGGGTTCAACTGTTTTAATTTTCAGAAAAATATTCTGGAGATTCTTTTTTAAGTTTTCTATTTAGTAGCCCTTATATATTTATAATTTAAATAATAAGTATAAATAATTTATATAATTTAAATATATTATGAAGTTGGCATTTAAGGAAGAATAAACACGATTAAGATAAAGTAGATTGTGAATAATAAAAATATTAACATTTAAAATATAGAGACCAATCATTCAAGTTGTCATTTCCCTTTAATAAACGTGACCAGATCATACATACCCATGTTTAGGAGTAACACACCTGCATTTCTGAATTCAGTGGGCCTTGAGCTTTGAAAACAAACAAACAAACATGAGATCAAGGTTACAAAATCAAGTTGATTATATGCTTGAATAGATTAAAACTTTTCCTTTCACAACTTAATTTCCCACTTTATGTTGGAAAGGGAGGCTGAGTTGTTTAAGGTTTATTTTATATACTCTTATTTAACATGATGTTTTTTGGGGGTTTGTTTTGTTTTGCTTTTTACTATTTTAACTTCCAATCTGAAAACTTTTAGCTGGCTACACTTAATAACTAATACATAATTTGTCTAAGCCTACATTTATAGCCAAGGTGTCTTGTGTCCTTAGAAAGTGCTGTTTTTTAGATAAGATGTAAAAATAAACTTCCAGTCACTCCATTCATTTGTTCTCTCATTCACTCATTTACTCTGTAAACATTTATCAAACTTCTACTATGTTACAGACACTGTGCTGGAGATAAATAACATAAAACTCATGCCTTCTAGGAGTTTGTTTGAGATTACTTAAAGGGCAAAAACCATTGTTAAGGGCTTCTCTGGTGGCGCAATGGTTGAGAGTCCGCCTGCCGATGCAGGGGACACGGGTTCGTGCCCCGGTCCGGGAAGATCCCACATGCTGCGGAGCGGCTGGGCCCGTGAGCCATGGCCGCTGAGCCTGCGCGTCCGGAGCCTGTGCTCCGCAATGGGAGAGGCCACAGCGGTGAGAGAGGACCGCGCACCGCAAAACGAATAAACAAACAAAAAAAACCCATTGTTAAGACGAAAGAATGGTTTCAATCTTTTGGATAAATATATAGTTACAAAAATGCTCAGGTTTATCTAACAGTATGCTGTTATCTGTTTAAACAGTGCAGAACTAGATTTTCTTTGGTTTTTTTTTTTGTTTTTGGGTAAGCAGTAGAATAGTGGTTGAGTGTACAAACTATGGAGCTAGATGGCCTGGGTATGTATCCAGCTCTACCACTTACTTTGCTATGTGACCTTGGGGATATTACTTGCCATTCTTGTGATTTGTGGATGAAAGCTCTTTACATAGTGCCTGGTGTTTATTAAGCACTTTAATAAATGTTAGCTTCAGGGATGATTTTCAAGATATTCAACAAGCTGTATAGTAGAAGCACCAAACACTTAGAACTGCTATTGGCTATAAAATCTGATATGACCACACCAGTGTGTATGGTCCAGATCAGCTCATTTAGCCTCTATTGTTATTATTGTTTCTACTTAAAACTTCTGAACCAAGCTTTATGCCTCACCCCCATCCCATCCTATGGACCATGACCCTGGGCCAGGCTCTGTGGAGCACATAGTCCTGGAGTTTCTAGGTGCCTGCAATTCGTATTTTTTATATCTTTTTTTTTTAAGTAGCTAGACTTAGTATAGACTTATTTTCATGTTCCAGACAATTTGGGATGCTTTTCTTAACTAATAACTTTGAGAAAGACATCAGAGCCAAGCCTTGAATTCTCTATTTCTTTCCCCTAATGTTGATTGGTAATTGTGATAGTGTAGATCTTATTCTTTTTTTTTTTCCTTTCTTCTTCTTTTTCTCCTCTCCATTCCTCATTTCCTCTTCCTCCACCTCTTTCCTCCCGCCCTTCTTATTATAAGAAGAAAATAGTATCTAAAGCTAGTTGCCTCACATTCTTTTTAAGAAAGACATGTATACCATGCATAAATTTACTCTTTACAGTAACGGGTCAGTAGTTTGTGGTAAGGGTAGAATGGATATAAAAGCATTTGGGGAAAGTTAAAAGACACATGAGGTGCAAAAGACTGTCATTTTCTCATTTGTCAAAGGAGAGGTGGTTGGGAGAAGGTCTGACTTAGATGATACTGACAAAATAAACTGGGTTGTTTTTGAAGACATTCTTCAACAATGCATACAGCAGCAGTTTGGAGAATTGTTGTTTCAACTGACACTAGTTGCTTAACTGTAATTAATTCACTTGATCTGTCTGTTACATTTTCTCCATCTGTTAAAATGGGATGCTAACAACGTTTCTCATAGATGTTGTGAGGATTAAACAAGGAAATACATATCAGGCACTTAGAACATAAATTTCAATAGTCATTTAATTTATTGTGCTTATCATGCACTTAGAATATAGCTAGGATTAGGGGCTTCCTTGGTGGCGCAGTGGTTGGGAGTCCACCTACCAATGCAGCAGACGTGGGTTCGTGCCCCGGTCTGGGAGGATCACACGTGCCGCGGAGCGGCTGGGCCCGTCAGTCATGGCCGCCGAGCCTGCGCGTCTGGGGCCCGTGCTCCGCGACGGGAGAGGCCACAGCAGTGAGAGACCCGCGTACTGCAAAAAAAAAAAAAAAAAAAGCTACGATTCAATAATTTTATTTAATTTATTCAGCAGATATTTAGAGTACTTACTATTTGCCAGATACTATTCTAGGACCTGGGGATACAACAGACAAAAATCCCTGCCCTCCTGACAGACCCGTGCTTTGGAAAAAAAATTAAAATAGGAAAAGGGAGCAGAGAACCTAGGAAATGGGTTGCAATGTAAAATAGGGTGGTTAGGAAACATGATGTTGGAGAAAATACGTGCAAGTGGTGAAGGTATGAATACACAGACTGCTGGGGAAAGAGCCTTTCTGGTAGAGAGAACAGTATATGCAAAGACACCAAGGCAAGAGTATGCCTGGAGGCCAGTGGGCCTGGAATAGAATGAGAGAGAGTAGGAAGAGGTGAAGTTGGTACTAGAGACCTGCTTAAGATCTGAATGATACAATGACAGGCATAGAGAAGGGGGAACAGGAACATACCAGAGAAGGCTTCTTAGAGGGGAAGATAGACCTAGGAAATGAATGGACTATGAAGAAGCGCATGGAAAAAGGAGAACATTCCTGTTAAGGGAAAGAACAGGAATGAGAGTGAAGGCACAGACAGTGGAGGAGATACGTTTTGATTGCATCTGAGTAGTCCGTCCAGAACAGAGGGTGAACAGGGGGAGGGAGGGACACAAGATTGGTTAAATAGAGTGGTATTGGATATTGGAGCACCCCGAAAGTTAGGCAGAGGACTTTTAGTTTCTCCTGATTAAAAAAAAATGTTTCTAGTCAATAGAAGCAAACCACTGATAAAATCTTTTTTTAACATCTTTATTAGAGTATAATTGCTTGACAATGGTGTGTTAGTTTCTGCTTTATAACAAAGTGAATCAGTTATACATATACATATGTTCCCATATCTCTTCCCTCTTGCATCTCCCTCCCTCCCACCCTCCCTATCCCACCCCTCTAGGTGGTCACAAAGCACCGAGCTGATCTCCCTGTGCTCTGCAGCTGCTTCCCACTAGCTATTTTACATTTGGTAGTGTATATATGTCCATGCCACTCTCTCACTTTGTCCCAGCTTATCCTTCCCCCTCCCCATGTCCTCAAGTCCATTCTCTAGTAGGTCTGCGTCTTTATACCCGTCCTGCCCCTAGTTTCTTCATGACCGTTTTTTTTTTTTTTTTTAGATTCCATATATATGTGCTAGCATACGGTATTTGATTTTCTGACTTACTTCACTCTGTATGACAGACTCTAGGGCCATCAACCTCACTACAAATAACTCAATTTCATTTCTTTTTATGGCTGAGTAATATTCCATTGTATATATGTGCCACATCTTCTTTATCCATTCATCTGTCGATGGACACTTAGGTTGCTTCCATGTCCTGGCTATTGTAAATAGAGCTGCAGTGAACATTTTGGTCCATGACTGTTTTTGAATTATGGTTTTCTCAGGGTATATTCCCAGTAGTGGGATTGCTGGGTCATATGGTAGTTCTATTTTTAGTTTTTTAGGGAACTTCCACACTGTTCTCCATAGTGGCTGTATCAATTTACATCCCACCAACAATGCAAGAGGGTTCCCTTTTCTCCACACCTTCTCCAGCATTTATTGTTTGTAGATTTTTTGATGATGGCCATTCTGACTGGTGTGAGATGATATCTCATTGTAGTTTTGATTTGCATTTCTCTAGTGATTAATGATGTTGAGCATTCTTTCATGTGTTTGTTAGCAAGCTGTATATCTTCTTTGGGGAAACGTCTGTTTAGGTCTTCTGCCCATTTTTGGATTGGGTTGTTTGTTTCTTTGATATTGAGCTGCATGAGCTGCTTGTAAATTTTGGAGATTAATCCTTTGTCAGTGCATCATTTGCAAATATTTTCTCCCATTCTGAGGGTTGTCTTTTGGTCTTGTTTATGATTTCCTTTGTTGTGCAAAAGCTTAAGTTTCATTAGGTCCCATTTGTTTATTTTTGTTTTTATTTCCCTTTCTCTGGGAGGTTGGTCAAAAAGGATCTTGCTGTGATTTATGTCATAGAGTGTTCTGCCTATGTTTTCCTCTAAGAGTTTTATAGTGTCTGGCCTTACATTTAGGTCTTTAATCCATTTTGAGTTTATTTTTGTGTATGGTGTTAGGGAGTGTTCTAATTTCATTCTTTTACGTGTAGCTGTCCAGTTTTCCTTGGACCACTTATTGAAGAGGCTGTCTTTTCTCCCTTGTATATTCTTGCTTCCTTTATCAAAAATAAGGTGACCATATGTGCGTGGGTTTATCTCTGGGCTTTCTATCCTGTTCCATTGATCTATCTTTCTGTTTTTGTGCCAGTACCATACTGTCTTGATTACTGTAGCTTTGTAGTATAGTCTGAAGTCAGGGAGCCTGATTCCTCCAGCTCCGTTTTTCTTTCTCAAGAGGGATGTGAACCGGATCAATAAAGTATTGCTGGAATGGTGTGGAGAGAAGGTACACTATGTATCAGTCAAGAATAATGCTTCCCCTCTGCTCAGTGTTGGTCATATTTATTTGAGATATAATCCCATTTAATGTCCATATTCTAAGAGGTATGAAAAATTTGAGGAAGGTAACATAGATGAGCAACTAAAGTGATTCAGGGTTGGGATCTGGCAAGATGGAGGGAGGTCCAGGGGTGTAAGTTTAAGAAAGAAGGCATTGTTTTGACTGGGGAAGAAGCTTAAAATTGACTTAACTGCCTTTAAGTAAATTAGATTTCAGTGTAAGAAGGATTTTCACCCACACTTCATCTTCTAAGGGAAAGTAAACAAAATAAATTAGTGTAAATTGCTACCAGAGACTTAGATTGAGCAAAAGAAAGAACTCCATGGAATCTATTGCTGTTAAACTCCAGGAGGTACTGATAAGTTATGGATTTTTTTCTCTGTGATTATCTTTTAAAATGAGATTTATTCATCTTGCTTGGATGATTGCTTACCCTGTTTCCTAAAAGCATGATTCTCTAAGGCAATATTTTGGCTGAAGTGTATTAGCAAAGGAATTGAAAAATTAGTTCTGTTTCCATCATTTTGTTAAATTTCTTGCTATTCATGTACTTCAAAGCATTCATTTGACAAATATATATTGGGCATGGACTTATGTTAGCAAATGTTTTTATAATGGTAGGAAACAGCAATACATGCAATTATTGTCCCTGGAAAACAATACATAATCTCTTGCCTAAACTTTGCTTCTGATTATTTATATGGAATTTTATGTAAAGAAAATACTTCAAAGCTTGTATAATATAATGGCATATCTGTTGTTGCTTGCCTATCAGCTTTCAGATTTCCCTAAGAGAATTCATGATTTGTAAGTTCAAAAAGTATCATTTGAGGTCACATAATAGACATAAGGCTGCTTTCCAAACATTTGGCAATAAATTCTGACCTCCTGATTAATGTTAGGTAGCTTAATGTAAGATGCTGTTATAGTAACAATTACTCAGAAACACAAATATGCAAAACAGATAAAATATGGTTTTCTTTTTTTTTTTTAAAGATGGCTTTCTAATGTATTTCTCCTGCTTTAAAAATACTCCAGTCAGGAGTGAGAAAGATACTTTTTAAAAAATATCTTTATATTTTTTGAATTTTGAACTGTATGAGTATATTGCCCATTTAAAATGTTACCTTATAATATAAAAAAATATATTTTTAAATACTTCAGTTTTGTCTTAAAATTTCTTACAAATTCTTCTTTGAAACTGAAAAACACATCAACATCCACAGAATAATTTAATCTATTTTAACCTATACTCGGATCATTGCATTAGAGTGTTACTCTTTTCATTGTTTTCAGGGCTTCAAGTAAGGTGGCCTGAATAATAGAC